>NC_048303.1:74916275-75002685 GCF_013100865.1 Trachemys scripta elegans
TCTTTCTTGATGTAGTGGGAATCTCTTGCACGACTATCCCGTTCACAGAGAAAACAGCAGTACTTTGTGTATCCAGTCTGCAGACCAAGCAAGAGAGCAACAACCTTCAAATCGCCACAAAGCTGCCACTGATGTTGGTCATAGTTTATGCACCTCAAAAGTTGTTTCATGTTGTCATAGGTTTCCTTCATATGGACTGCATGACCAACTGGAATTGATGGCAAAACATTGCCATTATGCAGTAAAACAGCTTTAAGAATCATCTTGGATGAATCAATGAACAGTCTCCACTCATCTGGATCGTGAACGATGTTGAGGGCTGCCATCACACCATCGATGTTGTTGCAGGCTACAAGATCACCTTCCGTGAAGAAGAATGGGACAAGATCCTTTTGACGGTCACGGAACATGGAAACCCTAACATCACCTGCCAGGAGATTCCACTGCTGTAGTCTGGAGCCCAACAGCTCTGCCTTACTCTTGGGTAGTTCCAAATCCCTGAGAAGGTCATTCAGTTCACCTTGTATTATGTGGTGTGTTTCAGAGGAGGAGGATGGGAGAAAATGTGGGTCCTGTGACATTGATGGTTCAGGACCAGAAGTTTCATCCTCTTCCTCTTCCTCGTCTGATTCAAGTGAGAATGATTCTGGTGCATCAGGAACCGGCAGTCCTTCTCCGTGGGATACTGGGCGTATAGCTGATGGAATGTTTGGATAATGCACAGTCCACTTTTTCTTCTTTGACACATCTTTCCCAACTGGAGGCACCATGCAGAAGTAACAATTGCTGGTATGATCTGTTGGCTCTCTCCAAATCATTGGCACTGCAAAAGGCATAGATTTCCTTTTCCTGTTCAGCCACTGGCGAAGATTTGTTGCACAAGTGTTGCAACATATGTGTGGGGCCCACCTCTTGGCCTGATCTCCAATTTTGCAGCCAAAATAAATGTGATAGGCTTTCTTAACCATAGTGGTTATACTGCACTTTTGTGATGCAAAAGTCACTTCACCACAAACATAGTAGAAGTTATCTGCACTGTTCACACAAGTACAAGGCATCTCTGCTCACTTTGGCTAAACAGAAATGTGTCCCTTTGCAAAATCAAACACGGACAAATAAGAGAGCACGACACTGTATGATTTCTAGAGCTGATATAGGGCAATTACAACAGAGTGATGTAAGCTTCGTTATGATGACTTCTAGGAATAACATGATGCAATTCATATCATCTATGACACAATACCAGCTTCAGATTGCATCATTCATTGTTTTGCCTAAAAAGCAAGTATTGTCCAAACCCAGTCATAGATTTATTCATAGATCCAGTCAAAGATGTATTTTAGACATTTCTGGTTTAAATTGAGATCCCTTCCCTTTATAACTCACTTATCCTCCGCCATTCCCAAGTCAAGGGTCGTATATACTGACCCAATAGCATATCTTGAAAACTAGAGCCAATCAACAATTTTAAGCATCATTTCATTCTCAGTGACCCAGAATTAGTAAAGTTTGACTACATTTATTTCAGAAGCATTTTGGCTGTAGAGCAGTGTAATTGGTGTAATTCAGCATAGTGATTTTTAAAATTGCTTTTGCCTGTTCATCTGGGGTGATGAATTACTCTGATGATCCACACTTATTTGTATCAGCTGCTCTGACTCAAACAACATGCTAACATCTAAGTGGTTTAAATTCCTGCAGAAGCTCATGGCTGTAAGATGCCCAAAGCAGGGTCAAAGGTTTTGTAGAGGAAGTTACAGAGCAGTTCAGCAAGCCAAGGCCAAGATTTAGGCAGACCCTGTGTTTTATCACTGTGCAGCACAAGCTGTGTTCTTCAGCCTATGGCCTAGACAAATAGGGAGAGCAAGTGGCTGTGTGACTACCATCCGAATAAACAATTCCCTCTGTCTTTACTACATCTGAGTTGTGCCTCTTCTCTTATGAGGGGAATTGCAAATGTTCTTTTCTTTTGGGGAAAACCAGTAGACTTGGCAAGTTAGTTGCTCAATTTATATCCTGTGTGAGTAAATGGCTATTTTTCCAAGTTAAGAAGAAGCTTTATCTCTTCCAGGTGAGGTCAGAGTTTAGCAGCGAGGTAGTATAAGAGCCCAGGCACCTGGCGTGGGGGGTTGGACACAGAGGAGTAGGTGAGAACTTTTCTCTCCCAGTAAGTTCTGGGAGATAAGCTTTAATGCTTACTTGTGTTAGGAAAACTCCTTTGAGTTTGTTGTTTGCGTTTCCCCCACCCCTAAATTTCTCATTTGAGTCTTTTTAAATAAGGAAAAAATTGAACATCCAGTTTCTTTGGTTCACAACTAGCTATCTCTCCCCTAACCCTGGTGATTTTAAAGCTGTTTAATGTGCCTCTTTATTAGTCACAACTACAGCTGGTAATGTTTTTTCTATATTTTGTGTTTTCAATCATTTATCTAAAAAATGTGGTTTTCAATAAACTACTACCAAAAATCTTCATTAAATGTTTGCTTTTTTTCACCATGTCCGATCACAACTATAACTATGAATGTCAGGCAGAGTGTGGGTGGTGGTGGCTTAGAATATTAATGTGGATTCCTACAGGCATGATTTTGCTCTCATAGTGGCATAAATCCACTGGACCAAATTTTCTCATATATAAACCAGTTTAAATCTATAGGAACTCCAATGGCTTCAGTGGAATTTCTCTTGATTTACAACAGTGTAAATGAGATCAGAATGTGGCCCTTAAAGAAAAGATTACAGTAGCAATCAAAGTATCTGACTAGGATTCAGATACCTGTAATCCTGGGGTGCCCACCACTCTGTGTGAGATAGGATGGTTGTTAGTCTTTGGTAAGACACACCCACAGTGACATCATGATGTTTTTCCTACAAATTAAGTCCTGGAAAGTGATGCTTCAAGAATGTTTTAATGTCAGAAATACTGATTGGATAAAGGTATGATTCACAGAAGACAGTTCTAAGAATAAAGTGGCAGGATAAAATAATGCTGTACCTGCAGATATTTGGTAGCACTCTCAGAAGCTACTAGTAATAGACTATGGATATTGCAGAGCTACTCATTTCAAGTACTAAAACGAATACAAAAAGTCTTATGGGTACTTTCTGAAAGACTTTTATTTACCAAGGGTCATGGTGGATTCTACATCAGTGACAAAGATATGCTCTAGGAATAATACAGGAGGAGATCAGACAAGATGATCGCAGTGGTCCCTTCTGGCCTTTGAATCTTGGTATATTTGGATCCATTTTATAAATAATGAAGTCAAATACCTAGAAACCCAATGCTTTTTGTTTGTAAAAAATATATTACCTATGTGAACACAGTATTTTAAATGTTCTTTTAGACAACACTTGGTGCGTATATTCCTCTGGAGGAATATTTGAATAACGAATAACCAATTCAGAAGTCTGTGAATAACTGACCAGATATTATGTGAAAAGTAGGTACATATTTATATCCTGATCCTGCAGGCACATATACAGGTGGGTAACTGAACATGCAAGTATTCCTATTGTGTTCAATGGAACTCCTTACATGCGTGTTTGCACTGTGGGGATATAGAAGCTTTAGCTGGTAGTGGACAAAGAATATGTGAGTGTTTACATATCGCAACACGTGGAAGGAAGCATTTCAAAACTCTTGAAAATGTGTTTGATGGTTTCATCAGATTTGCCTAAATGACAAAAGCATTGTACAATTTAGCACTGTTAGCAGAGTCATTTCAGGAGAAAGCCAGGACTGTGATAGCTGGGATATTGCAGGTCAGGTTTGAAGTTAATTAACTAGAAGAGTTGTGTTTGGAACCTTAAACAGTTCCTGATGCAGTCTGCCTAGCTCCAGGCAGTGTGATCAGTTACTCACTTTCATGAGCATTAAAATTCAAATTTAAAAAATATCACTGTATTTATGAAAATAAGGAGAGAGAGAGAGAGAGAGAGAGAGAGAGAGAGAGAGAGACTATATAAACAGCATTAATTAAGGTTACCAAATTAATTTTCTTTTTATACTTGTTAGTGTACAATCTTTCACTTATATCACTCCAATATCCCAATCTTAAAGGCAATCCTTGATCTATCTTCAGTGAGGAATTGTACTTCTCTAATAACTTGCTTCTCATCATCAGGAGGGTCCCAGAATGACCATCAAACATAGGCAATTTGAACATCTGGGAGTATCTGATAGTAGTAAACACAGATGTGTGTGACAAGACATTAACTGCTTAGCAGGCTGATATAACTGACTTCCCAGTGTTCAGCAAAGTTTTGTAGTCCCAGAGATGCCACTGACTGGTTATAATGACTACTGTACTCCCCATGCACACTTTGGCAGCCCTGCTTAAGAAGTGTTTTTAGTCAATGCCACTGCTCAAAGCTAATTAGGTGGGCTTTGCTAAAATGCTTTCGGTGTGCTTGTTCATTCAAGACTATGTTGCTGGTTGATTAATATTCTTACATAGTTAATTTTGAAAAAAAGTCCCACACTGAAGAACCCATTTCTTATGCTAGATTGACTCTAATACTCATAATGGAGATCATAATCTTTGCATGTATATTTCCAATGCAACAAGGCAAGTTTGTCTTTGAGCTGACAGTTCTGCTTAGCAATCCACACTTAAAAACAAATGTTTGACCTCCTAATGAAATTAAAGAGTTGGCCTGAAGATATTATTGGGAGCAAAGATCAAAACCAGCATTTTCCAAAGTGGTGACTAATTTTGGTTGCCTCCTTTTTTGGCTGCCTATTTTCAGATGTGCACAATGGGTCTATACTGAAAGGGGATGATTAAGCCAGAGTTAGTACCATCCACATGGGCGGTTCTTTTTATGTCCTCACTCTAAACAGGCCATTGTGTTTTGAAGTTTTGGGAAATAGGCATGGGAAAAAGACATGAAATCCACAGCCATTTAGAGCCCAGGAGAAGAACAAAGGAGGGATGGTCCAGAGGCTAGGGTGCTAATTGGGAGACCTGGGTTCAATTTCCTGCTTTGCCATATACTTCCTGTGTGACCTTGAGCACGTTCTCTCTGACTCAGTTCCCCATCTGTAAAAAGATACTTCCCTACCTCACAGGAGGGCTGTGAGAATAATCCATTAAAGACTGCCAGACACTCAGATTCTATATGATAGATAGCAACAGAGAGTCCTGTGGCACCTTTAAGACTAACAGATGTATTGGAGCATAAGCTTTCGTGGGTGAATACCCACTTTGTCAGATGAACACCCACGAAAGCTTATGCTCCAATACATCTGTTAGTCTTTTTACAGATCCAGGCTAACACGGCTACCCCTCTGATATATGGTAGATAGTCTGTGTAAGGAGCATGGCTCAATAATGGCCTGAAGCAGGGCCCATGGAGTGGCTGAACTGCAACCCTGCGCCTGACTTGCATTGCTCCCTGTAACCCAGTTCTGACCCTCAGCTCCAATTTCTGACTGTGGTTCTGACTCCAACTCTGACAGTGGGTGTCTATTCCTGACCTACTCATTCCTGCTCTAACCACTACACCCGACCATGCATGTCCTTGTCTTTGACAGCATGACTCTGGAATAAAACCTAAAGAGAGCACTTTTGGGTCTGGTGTTGGCTTGAGATGCTCTGGGGCTGTAAGTTAAGAACCTGTTTTTGTTTCCTCCTGCATTTGGAGGAACAGGACTTTATACATTGGTTGTAATAAAGAAGAATCCATCAAAGAAAATACCAGACTATCAGTTTCTACTTCCAAATGACACACCACCATGGCCTAAGCTTTGACTAGCCATTTGGGTCAAAAAGGGGCAACAGTATTTATTCCCCAAATTAAAAATCTATTTCTGATTTAACCATGGAAAGCTCATGAGTATTTGACATCAATATTTAAACATTTGAGTTGCGTTGCTTTAATTATGATTCTTCAGAGAAGTTATATGGTATTGTTTCTGTTTTCTGAGTGAATGAACATGCAACCATCTTTGGAGCAAGTTTTCAAATATATAAATTGAACGTTCTTTTCCCGTAAATATTTCCAAATTCAGATTTGAAATTTGGTTTCTACAAATATTTGTACCAGTAAAATCTTTATTATATGAATATCTATGGAAAGTGAACACCGTTTTCTTTCATGCAGACACGCTATTTACAAAGAAGATCAGGACTATGTTGTGCCGATTGAAAAGCCAGATGATACGATACTGAAAGAATAAATCAGTGCCTCAAACTTCAGAGATTTGAAATGGATCTGCAAATAATAAATCATTGGAACATCAAAAACACATAGATGCTATTAGAATGCCTTCTTTTCCATTGTTTTAATAATAACTGTTATTTTTCTGTGTATTCAGGCAGTGAAAAAAGCAAAAAGGAAATGAAAGATGGATAAGGAAATGGATAAGGCTGCAGATTCCTTACACAATGGTAAAAAAGTTTCAGTTCAAGACTAAGGTATATGATGTCAGAGATGCTACAGTTTCATAATTATCTTAAAATAATTTTATTTCTAAAATATCCTGCCATTACCTTCATCAAGGTGCTTCGTTCATTGATAATTGTACAAAATTAAATAGATTTAATCTCGATACAACTATTCCAGTTTTCATGGTAGAAGGGGAAAAAAATCAAAGAAAGAGGTTGTTTGTAATAACACGGGATCAACATAGGTCATCCACAGTAAATGCAAGATCCCTTTGCATTTCATTACAGTAATCAACTTCGTGGTTGCACTACGCCCTGTACAGCTGTTACACGTTAATCAAATATCTCCTCAGTCAGCTCCTTGAGTATTCTAGGATGTATTTCATTAGGCTCTGATGACTTGAACACAAACTTGTTTAAGTAATTTTTAACGTGTTGTTTAGCCTCTGATCCTACCTCATTTTCACTGACATTCATTAAGTTAGATGTCCAATTGTTACTAAGCTTTTTGGTGAAAACAAACAAACAAACAAACAAACAAGTCATTTAGCTTTTCTGCCATTTCCACATTTTCTGTTATTGTTGTCGTCGTCCCGCCCCACCGAGAAACAGGCTTGCCCCATCGTTGGTCTTTCTCTTGTTTCTAATGGATTTGTAGAACATTTTTTGTTACCCTTTATGTCTCTAGTTAGTTTAATCTCATTTTGTGCTTTGGCCTTTCTAATTTTGTTCCTACATCCATGGAAAGTGAATTCTGGAACTGTAACCAAGATTCATTTAATTATCAAAAAAGTAATTCTGTTCAGAAAGAAATTGTTGATAGACATGAGGCCATCCAATCAGGGAAGAGCAGCAATAACATGTGACTTATTTACCTGTTTTCTCAGCCATGAAAACAAATTGTGAATATCAAACTCTCAGAGGAATAATTGCAGTGAACAAACTGAGCAATACATAGGCTGAAATTTGCTTCCCAGTCTCTGAGGAACAATATGCAAA
Source organism: Trachemys scripta elegans (assembly GCF_013100865.1). Lineage (NCBI taxonomy): Eukaryota > Metazoa > Chordata > Testudines > Emydidae > Trachemys > Trachemys scripta. Next base: position 74,923,664 of record NC_048303.1, read on the forward strand.
TGAGGAGAAAGGCTCAGTCCAAGGAATAAACTGTTAGTTTGAATTGTTTGCCCAGCTTTAGTTGCAACCTTCAAGTCTTCTAAACCAAAAGGAACACCAAAAAAAGCTGAAGTATCTTCATAACAATCTCTACCTATGTTTTCTGTATTCCAAAAGTTAAAGAAAAAATAGTTTTAATGCATCCAAGCATACCTCCAGAGCAGAAACCAGACCCTCATGGTCAATGAGACTAGATGGCCAACTGCATGTCATCAACATACAAATTATACCTTATACTTTGTTAAGAAATTATCTTGTCACAAGGCTGTGTGAATGTAGAACAAGATGGGAAAGAGAATCGAACTTTGAGGAGGGGAGAATGAGTGGGAAGAGGAGAAAAGAAGTTGCCACCATTCTGTGAGGTGGGAATAAGGAGGTAGTGCTGAATCCCAGTTTTCCTATATTTCTTCCATCAGGAGCTGGTCTTACCACAATTGCAAGAAGACATGACCTTTTAGAGTCCTATCCCACACCGCCTTCAGATGGCTTGATGTAAAACGAGACCTTGTCTCTACTTCCAGGGTAAAAGGGGCATGATCAATAAACTCCATGTCAATGACTGATAGGAAACTTGAAATAGACCAGAAAATAGGATACAGGAAGTGATGTGGTGAGTCCTTTACCAGTATAAACTTCTCCTGTTTCTGTGAAGAAACACTTCACTGGAAGGCAAATCCTGCCATCTCCTATACATCTGTGGGAACCCAGGCCACTGTGGAACTAACACAATTCCCCCGTGCTTGCATAGGAGTGGTCAGGATATGAGGCGCCCATTCACACCCTGTTTACAGGTAAACTCAGCTTCGGGGTGGGGGTGGGAGGTGTTCCTGTGAGTGATGATTTGCCAGTGAGGCTGGCTGATCCACAAATGTACTCTCCTTTTTTAAAGAAGGGGAATGCAAATTCCGAGGACACTACTGTGGCTGTACCAGGTTGAAGGTAGCAACTGTAAGGAACTGAGCAGCTGCTCCACAACTTGGGGGAGGATTTTTGTCCCAACAACCCCATAATAAATTAAGCTGTTTAGGCCTGGCATGCAGGGGTGGGAAAAGGAGAAAAAATGCCCCTTAATTCCATTGGGCCAGAAATATCATAAATGGCTGGTCCTTTGAGACCTCCAGGCCCATTTTGCAGATCTGAGAGGTTCAAATAGTTCAGATAATGCATGACTAAGCATCTCAACTTTTGGATGTTTTCAATGGAGAATCAGGACAGAGGTCAGTCTCATCTCACATCCTCTCTGAATCATACTGCTGAAGGTCTTTCTTTTACCAGAGCAGTAACATTATCAGATAATTTATAATGTGCTAAAAAATTCTACTGCAAAAATGGAAACAAAACAGCTCACTTGGGTGTTCCTTCATCACATAGCTCTAGGCCAAATGCTGCTGTGCCATATGGAGGGGCGTACGTGACAATTAAGAGAAGAAAATAATGCAGTAAGTGCATAAAACAGTGCACATGCAGAGAAGACGTGTTATGGAAATGCTGTCACCTCCAACAGAGCATGCAGTTTGGCAAGTACTGGCCATCTATGTAATGCTACAGGAAACCAACTGTGGGCAAAACACTACTGGACAAGAAGTGTTGTCTGTGTCAGCCAGACTTATACAGACTTGTATCCATTACAACTTGTATAGCCTGTGCTACAGGGCTAATCCATTATTCCAAGCCATAAACTGATGTTAAGAACTGCAAGAGTACCAGAGAGTCTGCAAAAGGGTTTGAATGATGTGAGAGTGGGATTTGTTAGGGAGAATGAACCATATTTCAGCACTGCCCACTACAGCTTTCATCTCCTTTTATCAGCTTTAGGATTTGATCCAAATACACTTTGTTCTTTTTCTTATTTGTGATTTTATTTTACTATTCATTTTGTGCTGAATTTGTCAAGACACTGTGATGCTTGGGAATTACTGTTAAAGAAATAAATAAAAATTGTCTGCTTCCGTTTAATTTAGTTTTGTTTTAAATTTGAATTAACCTTTTTCAATTCCAAGGTGTTCATAATGCACATTATATTTAGGAAAAAAACAACAACAATCATTTTATGTTTTCTGAAAGCCCCACTTACAATGGGTATTTGAAACTAAAGATATATGTTCTCCTTTTTCTTCTGGAAACTGTTATTGTATTAATAAATGTATTTGTGCTGCAAGTTCCCTTCATGGAATATAAGAATTTCTAACATAAAAATATGCGTTGTTCCTTCAGATTAGGTCTGTGTCTTTGAAACACACTGTTAGAATGTTAATTGAGTTTGACATAAGCATGGATATAAAATGCATCATGCCACTCAACTTACCAGCAGTGAAACTGATTACCAATTATAATTGTTCTCTGCATGCTGACAGCATACCAAGATGGAGATGTTGAATATTTCAGTTTGCAATATTATCTGGGTTGTTTAAAGTACTGACTACGTGTCCTGAAACCAATAGAGGTAATTGGTATGCATGTAAGAGCTGGCAGGCAGAGCACATCACTTATTTATAGACTCTTTTGATGTAACTCTGTGGAAAAAAAAACGTTAATAAAATATGGTTCAAAGGAAAATTTACACTCACCATTATAATATGACATAAAGTACAAATTATTGTACCTAAATAACTGTTTTTTAGTGAATAGTGTTCCTTTATCCTTTTATTGAACTAGTCCACTGAAACCTAATGGAATGGGAGAAGGTAAATACAAAGAAAATGAATATTATTAACTTTTTTATTTTGCAATGAAGCTAACTGAAAATTAAGACACTTGTGACACAGTGGAAAATCACAATTTATGACATGGCTTTCATAACCTTTTTATTTGCTCCACTAATTGGTTTATGGTCCTCTCAGGGTATGTTCATCAACAAACTTCTTGTCAACAATTGATAGGAAGCTTGAATGGGACTAGAAAACAGGATACAGGAAGTGGCACAATGACCTTAGCCGAAAGTTTAGCAAGCTAGTTAAATTAGCCTTTGTGCAAGTCCTTCTGCTGCAAGGAAGGACTCTGGCATTCCTGGCTTCTCTTCAAACAGGAAGACAAATGTAAAATCTGAAGATAATATTTTCAGAATTCTTTGTTTTGGTCAGAGCTGGCATTAAACCTGATGTGATCTGAGTAGAAACAAAGATTGTATCAGAGAAAAGAAAAACACTGGACTGTTGTCAGCCTGATAAGATGTCTAAGGAGATATAACAGTAGCTACAGCTAGTAAAAATAAGTCTCAATGGACACAGAATTTATTCCCCGTAGACTGGAAGAATATGTTTAAACAGGAGATAAAAGGAAGGGGAAGTGGTGAGGCGAGGTTAGGACATATACTAGGTCTAAATTTTATATCATATTGTATTTTGTGAGAAATAGCATGTGATCTTGAAATTAAAGATAGTATTGTAAAGTATGTGCAGAAGGGGGCCAAATTAAGTTTGATTGAGCAACCTTAACTTTGGTATTGTCTGCCTTTTAAATGCTTCACTACGTAACATAAATGAGGGGACCTGTTCTATCTGGCAGTTGGAGCCCCCTCAGTGTCAATGGGGAGCACCTCAAAGGAGCCATTGAGCCCCTCACAGCTTTGGGCCTACAGAGAGATGGTAGCTTTTAAAAATAATTGAGGGCTAAATTGTGAACAATTTATTCACATTGATGAGTTCACAATGAGATTCTAGTGTGAAGAACTGTTCACCTGTTTGAGTAAGGGATTCACAATCTGGCCCTCAGTTTTCATGTTGAATAGGAAGCAACCACAAGACTTGCTCCTGCAAGCTGGTGCATGTGGGTCACTCCCTGCACCCGTGTGGAGTCCCATGATTTTATTTAGGCTCTACGCCATGCTGGGGTTACCCACCTGAATCTACTCATAGGATTGATGTCTTTGTGACAAAATGGCAGAAATTTACCATTGTTTATTAAATCCCTGGAGATAATAATTTAATTGAAGTAACATTTAATTTATTATAAAATATTTGCATGTTCAGAATATAAAGTAAGGCAGTGAAATATGAGTAATGCCAAATTGTCTTGAGTTTTGCAACTAAATGCTGCTGAGACTTAAATTCAGCACCTGTAAATTCAAAGAAACTGTCACTGGCATAAGAGAGAATAAGGTATGAGAGAATAAGTCTACAAAAGGACAGCACATATGGGCCCACCCCAATCAGAAGATTCATATATTTATGTGTTTATTATTTATTTTTTCCACTACATGAATTTTCACATTTGAATTTAAAGTACTTTTTCTGTCTGTCAAAGTTTTCTTTTTTGATGTAAACACAGAGGGAAAAGGAACAAAAAAGATATTTAATTGACCCTGTGTACCCTAAGAGGCTTTTCAGAACTGTATTGCAGAATATGGTGGAAATGCCTTACAATGAACTTCATGTAAATTAAATGGTAGGGGTCTTTTGCTGACTCACCTGTAAGCAGGTGCTGGAACTCTGCAAGGAAATGTTGATTGTAGTTTAACTTCGCCCTGCATGTAAAGGAGATGGGAGTGACTCTTTGGGCATAGGGAAGTGGGGGGTGCAGCACAGAAAGGTCCTATAGGAGCCCTAGGAACAGGCCTGCTTGGTGAGGAAAGCTTAAATTGTGCTTTATGTTGTGTTTGTGTACTGCTGATTAAAAGACTCATCCCTGGAAGAGAATTATGGCACTAACCCAAAGTATGTGTGGGCTGTATAAGGGTAAGGACTCTGTCCATTCACACGCAACTCTGAGTGGGTCTTCAGCTCTAAAATAAACTATCTGCCCTAGTCTCAAAAACCATTGTCTAGTATCCTTCTGGGCAGACTGCATGGTGTACTGATTTGTGTGTGCTGTTGCATAGGGTGCTTTGAGGGGTGGGGGGTTGGATCTGTGTGCAGGGCGGGAAGTTCTGTATTTTGTAGGGGGTTTCATTCTGTTGGCTATTGGTGGTAAAGTGCTGTTTAATTTTGATAAGAGACCCTTTTTATTATAGAAATCCAAATAATTAAGATAAGATAAATATATAGGTCCCTCCTCATTGAAGTCAATGGCTACCATGGGAACTGAATCAGGTGCATAGTGAAATTCTGCTTTAAGTGAAGTAAAATGAAAATCCCAGATAGTTTTAATGCACCACAATGTAAAAAATGCAGTTGTAGTTATAGGGCAGTATCCAATTCTCATTATAATCAATGAAAAGACTGGAATGGAAAATAGGAAAAAGATGCAAGGAGTTTGTTGCTTAATGTTTAAGCCCTGATGGTTATGACTATTAAAAATTCATATGCAAATTCATATTACTCGCAAGACTGTAGGTTCTAAGAGAAAAAGCCTTGATATTATCTGAATATCTTAGTCCCAATTTCTGTTTGACACTTCTTTTTAAGTGGAGAAATTATGGATAAAACAGGAAAGAGACAGACAAAGTCAAATAAATTCCAGTCCACACAACCTCAAAATCAAACAAGGCCAGGCCCAGACTTTCCGCAACATCCACGTGCAGAGGGGGACCTTTTCCCACTTGAAATGGCAGCCCTTCATGGGACCTTGTAGAAGGCTTTCTCCAGGTTCCATATGTCGGGCAGGTGCATGGCAAATTCAATACTGTACAGAATTCATGCAAAATCTAGTGCAGCCCCAGGCTATGTTACCTTTTGTGTGACGCACCTCCATATAGGAGACCCCTTCCTTATAAGGTGCTCCAAAGGCAGCTGCCTATATGGGTTTACCGGGCAGCCTGCCTCTGAATTCTTACATCAGAGGAAACATCACAAGAGAAAGGCTGTGATGTTTTTTCCCCAGTAGCCTATCCTCTGCCCCATATTTCTGTGGTAGGGGGCAATCCCCCCACAAAGATTAAATATACATTCACTATCAACACTACTAGGTTGGATACCCTTTTAGGTTTATGTGTTTCTGGGTTGCTTCGTGTCTGTTGGCTACACATATGTACATTTGCTTGCACTAGGGCAGCTTCAACATGTGGGTGTTATAACTTATCAGGTCAGCTCAGGCCATCTGTGCCAATGAGTAAGCAACTTAACCACATATAAAAGCAGAGAAGGATGAATTCTAGTCTATCTCATTCCATAAAATGATGATAAAAATAATAACGAAGTGGTCACTAATAAAAAAGAAACAAATTAAAAATATTACACTATTGATTTCAAAGGGCTATAATTTTAGAGAGGTGCTTTCAATTCTGTTGGTGTTATAAATCCTGAAAACCAAAGGAGAACATTTCAGGATTAAAAACCCCACAGCCTTACTAAAACACTACCTCTCATTATTTGTAATGTTTTGAATAAAATCTAAGGTAGCACAAATGTTTAAACAGATGGCTCAATGATATGCCTTCTTCTTTACTAATCATAGTTATTAAAACAACCACTTTATTTTTATTGTGTTTTAAATGGGCATAGAAAATCTGAGTCTGATAATGACCTTTGTACATAATGCTGCAAATTGATTTTGATGACCTTTCACTCTCAGATAATTAGACTGGCTTCATGCACATTCATCTAGCTCCCACTTCACTGAGATTGTCTGTCCAATGTGCCCCATGTGTTACCTCCTTCCCCTCCCCCCACCCCCATCTTGTCTCTGATTCTCTATTGCTGATTTGTTGTTGTAGGGCGTGGGTTTCTACTAGAGCTGATTGAAAATTAGACATTTCTGCCCGGTAGAAAATTCTGGTACTTCAAAATTTGCTTTAGTCCTGAAATGTGATGAAAAGACAAAATATTGAAATATTTTGCAGAAGGGAGAGTTTGGAAAAACATCAATTTGGAAATGTCAAAGCTGGTTCTTTTTGTATTACAACTTATGCATGTTCAGGCACTGAGAACACAGGACATTTCAGAGGAGGTCTCTTGACTCTGGCATTTGCTTTCCTCTTGGTCTGATGATGCCCAAGTATGTTGACCTTAAGGACATGCTGTAATGCCCATTTGTATTATGTTTGTTTGATTTTGGAGAGAGGCAGAACTTAGGGAGAGGAGTATTGATTAAAATTGCTATTTGAAATTTGCTGGTTTTAAAAAATTGCATAATAGACTCACGAGATGGAAAAGACTCACTAGAATCATGCAGTCCACTTCTGCTGATTGTGAGTGCATGCATTATAATAGATGCATTTTTATATACTGAAAAATAAAAAATGTACTGCGGCAGTATTATTAGATTTTTTTTTAACAGTGCAGTTGCTGATTGGTAGATATATTGTAATAAGGTTGTTCCTTAGTCTGTGGCTTTATTAGCAGATATTGGAAACTGATAGGAAATTAATTGACCATGCCTTTCCCCCCCTTAACTTGGGACATAAGGAAGAGATAGAGATGCCACTTCACACCCTTTGAAAAACACATTGGACCAGAACTTCAGCCAGTGCAAATTGGTTTAGTTCCAATGGCATCAATTTACACCTGATGAGGATCTGGCTTCCTATCCTCCTGCGGCATAACATCTGTTATAAAGCTATAAAAAGTGTGGATGAGAAAAATAATAATAATGAAAAATAATCAATCATATTTCCCTCTCCCCCATCCCATGTTGTATTTTAATAGCTCTTAGATGTTGTGTTAACTTTGTAAGCCTTTGGGATAGGTGCTCTGTTTGAATTTGTTTTTGAGAAGGGAGATATGCTGATTTGTACCAGCTGAAGATTTAGCCAATGACATGAGTGGTATTACTTCTGATTTATACCAGTGTAAATGAATCAGAATAATCTCCTAGAGGATTCCTGGGGAACGAAGAAGGGTGTTACTCTTACACAGGTTTATTTTTTAATCAAAACTCAAAATCAAGCTAGCTTTGCCTATTTTGGGCTTTGATCTGAAAATTTCATCCATCTCTAGACAAGTCTCTGCTATGCACAATCATAAGCATTTCCCCAGCAAACACTATGATGTCCCATGGGAGTATAACTTCCAGTAGGGAAAAAAGCATTGAAGGCAGATAAATCCAGTCTTATGGAAATATAATGAATGAATGAAGAAAAATACAGCAGTTGTATGGGACATAAACAGAGCTGCCTCTAATGGAATGTTTTTCCTGGAGGCATTAGCTGTTCCATAAGTAAAGATCTTTTAGGGAAATATACTTGTTAAATACATTAAATGAATGATTCCTCTGGAGAGAGGGAGGAAGGTAAGAGCAGTGGAAACTTATCAGGAGTAGAACAAAAGAGACCAGGTGCCCAGGAGGCATGCAAGTACACATGGATAGGGGCCAGACATGAAAAGGAAGCATGTGGGTAGGAGAAAGCAAGGTATTGAAGGCTGGAGGAGGGGCTTCAGCAGGAAAAGGTCACCCAGCATATAGCAGCCCCATGGGACATGGGGGCCCTGCCTGCTTTCCTGAACCCTAATGGCCCTCAGGACTCTGGCCAACTCAAGGGACCTGGACCCCAGCCCAAAGAATGCCCTGGAGCAGTGGTGGGCAACCTGCAGCCCATCAGGGTAATCTGATTGCGGGCCGCAAGACATTTTGCTGACATAGACCGTCCGCAAGCACTGCGCCCCCACAGCTCCCAATGGCCGCGTTTTGCTGTTCCCAGCCAATAGGAGCTGCAGGAAGTGGTCTGCAGGCATGGCCGCCCGGCAGCTCCCAGTGGCTGCGATTCTGGCTCACAGCATGAAGAAACTTCTCAGACTCCAAGTGAGCACATAGCAGCCAAATCAAGAAGAAATGCCAGAGGTGGCGAAAATCAAATGGCTGGAGATGATCTTTTAGTTCAAGGCCATGAGAGATGATCTGAAGACCAAGCTTCTTGAAGTAAAGAAGGAAGATGCTGATTTGGAAGAGAGTGACCCAAGAGAAGCAAGTGAGAGAGAAACAGCGCTGCAGGGCCGTGTGACACTGATGGAGCAAAGAGAGAGAGAGAGAGATGCAGCTTAAATTGGATTATATAGAAAACAGATCAAGGAGGAAAAACATCAGAATTAAAGGACTGCCTGAAAACACTGAAGGGGAAACCCAATTGGCATGTAAAATCTTTAATTGTGGAGTTGTTACATCTGATCTCTCTGGAAGAGGTAAAAGTGGAAAGAGCACACATAGCGCTGCTCCACTGACCTGGGCTTCATAATAAAAATAAACCAAGAGACCTAATTATGAAATTTCATGATTATCAGCAGAAAAATGTAATTATGAAGAAAGCTAGAGAGCATTCAGATCTCATGTTCAAAGGTCACAAGCTGCACATTTTCCATGACCTCTCTGGCCCAACTTTAAAAAAAGAGAAGAGAGCTGGGGGAATTACAGCAGCACTCAGAAAGGCAGATATCCACTATAGACGGGGATTCCCATTTAAGCTCTCATTCAGCTTCCAAAATCAGTATTACACGATGAAACTGTAAACAGGGGGAAAATACACTCCAGTCACTTGGGATAAAAATCCAAATCTCAGACATACAAGAAGACTTTCCAGAGGTAATGACTACCGATAAACTACAGAAAAAATCTTGGCAAATGGTGAAACCCAGGAAAAACAGGAAAAGAAAAGACAAAAGACTTCAGAGACCATACTGGCAATGGCAGAAGTGAAGCTAAACAAGAGAATTCAGATGCCTGAGTAGTAATCCAAAAACTAATCAGAAAGGACTTCTTGGAGGTCACTTGGAATGAAAAGCTGAGCAGTAACTATGTTAATGTTATAAAAAACATATAATGAAGTTTACTTTAATTGGGTGATCAGTAATAGCTGTGTTCTGTATTTTAAAGTGTAGAGGAAATAAAGAACAATAAGAAGGGAGTGTGTGGGGGCAGGGGGATTTCAAGGTTGGAGGAGATTGGAGAAAATAGAGAGAGGACGGGAAGAGCCTTTAGGGGTTCTGTGTAAACTCTCCCCATAACTCAAATGATCAGATGGCAATCTGTCCTTTAGGATGAGGGTCAAGATCCCAGAGGTGGAGAATGTTCCTCCTTTGGATTGCAGGAGAAGCAGTCCAAGTGCTTGTGGGGAGAGTACAGGGGTTAAGGTTCAGTGAAGCAGAGGAGTTTGGGGACTGTTTTACAGTTATGTTGGTATTTCATTTGTGGATTTAGAGCCGTGGTTGGCATCCTTTGACACTCGACCCATCAGGGTAATCTGCTCGTGGGCCATGAAACATTTTGTTTACGTAGACCATCCGCAGGCACGGCCCCCCGCTGCTCCCAGTTGCTGTGGTTTGCCGTTGCTGGCCAATGGGAGCTGCGGGAAGCTGTAGCCGGCACGTCCCTATGGCCCGCTGTTTCCCACAGCTCCCATTGGCTGGGAACAGCGAACCGCATCCACTGGGAGCTGCGGGGGGTGCCTCTGGATGGTCAACATAAACAAAATGTCTCGCGGCCCGCCAGTGGATTATCCTGAGGGACCGCATGCCAAAGGTTGCCAACACCTGATTTAGAATAAGGGAAATGTAGAAGAAGGTGGGAAATAGAGAGGCAGGGGGAATTAATACAAGAAATAGATATGGAAGTTCACAAACAGAAACCAAGCCATTTTCAGGCACACAATAGTGAATTCAAAATAATTAGAAACAAGAGAGACAGTGGCAACACAATCAACACAACAAATCACACAGTAAAGAATCACAACAATTTCAGGTTTTCAATAAGCTGAATAGTTACTCTCAATCCCTCTTCCTTTTACAACATTTTTGAATGTCAAAGGGCTAAATACTATCAGATTAGTCTACTTCAAAATACTCATTTTCAGGAGGGGCAAATTATTGGTAATGAAAGGTAACTGGTTTCAACAGACATATTTTGCTTCAGATAAAGAAAAGAAAAGAGGAGTGGGCATCACATTTGCTAAACATGTACTTTTTTCAGATTAAAGATCAATTCAAGGATAAGAGGGACAATTTATATTGTTGAAGGGCACAATTGCTGGGTTATTAATAACAGGGGGTTCAGTGTACGCTCCAAACCAAAAGCAAAAAACAACAACAACAACAACAAAAACCTTAAAAAGGACTTCATTAAAACAATGCCACACTTTAGGGAAGGGAAAATTATACTTGGAGGGACTTCAATTGCACACCAAGTTCTTACTGGGACAGATCTGATAGAAAAAAGACATGGGTGATAGGGAAGCAGGTACAGCATTGACTTCTCTGTGTCAAAGATTCAATCTTTCAGATTGCTGGAGAGAATTGCACCCAAGGGAAAGAGATTAGGTATCTTATTCACATCCTCATCTGTTATATACTAGGATTGATTTAATGTTAATCTCTAATAAATCCTTAATGAAGCAGACAAGATCTGCAGAAATTGGCAACATTACATGGTCAGATCATGCATCAGTGGAAGTAATATTTGATAACTGGGTTGGGTCCCAAAGATCACTTTACTGGCAAATAGCTGCTTGCTTCTCCAAGACAAAGATTGGGTTGCAGCAATTAAAGAGGACATTGTTCAATACTTGCAATTAAATGACCCAGATAATATAAAAAAAGGCCTTCTTTGGGAGGCAGGTAAAGCAGTATTTAGGGGTCAGTTGATTAGCAGAGTCTCTCAACAACAAAAAAAAGAAAGATCTCAAGAAAAAACAGAATTAGAACAGGAGCTAAAAAGGTTACAAGACATTCATAAAAACACAGCTTCAGAAAAACACATAAAAAATTAACTAATATTAGAGGGAAGTCGAATATGTTGACAGACGACACTGAAAAAGCCCTTAGGTATACAAAGCAGATATTTTATTTAAAAAGAAATAAAAGTGATAGACTATTGGCTTGAAAGCTTAAAGGGATTCAAGAGCAACATATTATTCCACCAATTAAGAACAATCAGCAAAAGATAGTTGCACACTCTAATGAAATATGTGCTACTTTAGATCCTCATTATAAAAAGCTCTATGCCTAAAATACTCCAAGTTCTGAAGTTATTAAAAAACTATCTGGAAGTAGCAGGCTTGCCAAAGATATACAAACTTGGTAAAGAAACTTTACATTAAGAAATCCTAGAGGCAATAGCAAGTATGAAAAGTATAAACTGCAGGATCTAATGCAGAGGTGGGCAAACGATGGTCTGCGGGCCACATCCTGAGCTCTTGGCCCAGGAGGCTAGCCCCCGGCCCCATCCCCTCCAGCCTCAGCTCACTGTGCCACCGGCACAATGCTCTGGGCAGCGGACTGCGAGCTCTTGCTGGGCAGCACAGCTGCAGAGTTGCGGCCTGACCCAGTGCTCTGTGCTGCACAGTGACGTGGCTGGCTCCTACTGGGCAGCACAGCTGCCTGTCCTGGTGCTCTGGGCAGCGCAGTAAGGGGGCAGGGAGCAGGACGGGTTGGATAGAGGGCAGGGGAGTTCGAGTGGTCAGGGGGCGGGGGTGTGGCTAGGGGATGAGGCGGGTTGAATGGGGGCAGGATTCCTGGGGGGGGGGGGCAGTCAGGAAGGATGGGGGGGTTGGATTTGGCGGCGGAGGGCAGTCCGGGGCAGGAGTTCCGGGGACGGTCAGGGGACAGGGAGGGGTTGATGGGGCAGGGATCTGGGGGGGGACATCAGGGGACAGGGAACGGGAGGGTTGGATGGGGCAGGAGTCCCAGGGGGGCTGTCAGGGGGCAAGAAGCGGGGGGGTTGGATAGGTGGCGGGGGCCAGGCCACGCCTGGCTGTCTGGAGAGGCACAGCCTCCCCAAACCGGCCCTCCATACAATTTCAGAAACCCGATGTGGCCCTTAGGCCAAAAAATTTGCCCGCCCCTGATCCAATGGCTTTCATGAATTTTATAAGATAATTAAGGAAGCATTAGTGGGTTCTTTGAGAGGTATCATCAATGTAATTCTGTTAGGGGAGGAACTTCCACAACCTATGAAAAAAGCTTCTGTGGTTATTCTCCCTGAAGATGGAAGAGAACTTACCTTATGCAGTTCCTCTAGGCCCATATCTTTGTTAAGTCATGACAAAGATTTTAGCAAAAATATTAGCTAGCCATTTGCAGTCTATGCTCTCAGCTTATATAAATCCATATCAAACTGGATTTGTTAAGGATAGACATACCTAGTCTGTTAATTATGTGCATGTAGATATTTCACTCCATGCAATAAAATCAATAGAAACAACATGGGTGTTGTAATGTTACTCACTTTGTTAACTAGAAAGCTCTGAGGACTATATTCCTGTATAATGTCTCTTTAAAAAAAAAGATAACTATTGTAATGATTGTTTTGTTTCTGTTATTTACATGACAAGGATTTGTGAACTTGTTAAAACTTCCTACATAAATAGTATAAGAAAAGAAAAGAAGAGAGTTTAAACTGTAAACCAAAAGCTTCACACCTTTGGAAGAGGGGGTTGTTTAAGTATTGGGGTGCCTGAAGGTTCTGCACTGTGCCCGGGCAGAGGGGAGATGGGGATTAGGTGTTGGACAGCAGGTTACAACACTCAGAGGCGGGGGTGCCAGACAGAAGGTCCGCACCTGAGAGTGTGCCTAGGGACTCCAAGATTGGGCCAGTGAATGGACTCCATTCAGGCTCCAGAAACTTAACACACTCCAGGAGATCCAGAACACAGAGGCTTAGATTCCCCTCACAGACTCCTAGTGGGAGGCGGGAAGGCAAATTCACTCAGGTCTGTGACAATGTGAGGACAAGATGGGTTCTGTTAACTCCATTCCAGTGGCATAAAAGGATTGTGTATTTATCTGAGGCAGAAGGAACTAGAGCAGGGATGGAAAGTTCTGGCAGGTAAAAAAACCCTAGAAACAACCAGACTTAAGAGAGAACCTAAGCTTCAATATTATTATTGAAATTCTCAGTAAAGGCAAACTCAGGAGTGGAGAAAGTTTGGAATCCATCCATTGTGCGTGTACTGTGAGCTGAGTAGGATGGGAACAGCACCTACTTTCAGTTTTGTATGTATCTTGCATTGTAATGTCCTGACGGCCAGGACTGTATCCTCCTTTATGCTTTGTACAGCATTGAGCATAATGTCAGTTCTTAAGAAATAATAAATACAATAATAAATGGGGGGAAATATGAAGAGTTTGGGGGGAGAGAGATAATAAAATATTCATAAATGTTCCCAACAATGTCATTTTCCAATTAAAGTGTCATCCTATCCTCTGTGTGGGTGAGACAACAATCTTCATCTCACACAAATGTGACAGCATTATTAGCAAAAGGGATTTTATCATATATTAGTACATGATATAAAATTTAATGCAACTTTCCAGGGGCAGAAGTTTTCCAAAATCAACCTGCTTTTAGATACACCATTGAAATGCCAATGATCTCAGCCCAAACAGAAAGGATCTCTCTCTCCAAGCTACGTGGAACTTGTAGGAGTATGGGATAGTCCCTGGATGCTGTAGCGGGCTCTCTTTGGGGTCCAAGATCTGTGCCTAGGAACCGGAGGGCTAAGGAAAGGGTGGAAGTGACATACATCTTTCCTCCCAACACCTTGAGGAATCTATTCAGGAGTTAACTACAATTTTGGTCTCCTAGCTCTCCAGAGTATTGCTAATGCTCATGATTTTATTGCAAGTCTCACAATATTTGGTATTTTTCTTAAAGCATAAGCTCTGGGAGTCATGTGATTATGTGAGTCTCAGTTTTCCTTAAAATAAAATGTAAGTTTCTAGCCCTTGTGATCCCAGATAAAAGTTTAAAATCATCAACCCTAAAAGGCTCAAAACCCAGAAATTAGATTCTTAAACTAATCTCAATTTTTGTGGGCCAGACAGCCAGCTATGCTGAAAGGGGTCCAGCAAAGAGTATGGGGGCACAGAGTCTCTGTGCAGAGCATCCTAGCAGATTTGAAGGGATCTGCTGGTTCTAGAGACTAGGGCTTAATCTTGGTAAAAGAATATATAAAGCAAAGGCTGCAAGGGAAAACTTATGTGGTTTTCCTTTGGCCCTCTTTCTCACTTTTTAACTTGGGAGGAGAGATCTTAACTATGATATGAAACCTTCCTGACTGTAATGCTGTTCTGATCATACTGCACTTCCCCAACATTATCAATAATGCTTTGAGTCTATTCAATCAGTTAATTATATTTGATAAACAAATACATATAGCTCCAGAGTAAAGTACCAGTTTGAGAATTACCATCTTCAATAATAGTTAACAACAGATCTCTGTGTCTATGTAACATTTCAAAGAACTGGCTTTTTTATTTTACAATTGATGCTGAAAGTGAGATTTCAGCTAACTGCAAATGAATATAAAGCAATAGGGCAGGTGCAGCTAGGGAAAATATTCCACATATGTTCTTTATTATTTGCGCTAGAGCTCTATTCCACTAAACCTCTGAGCTCACTTTTTAGAGTACACTGCACAACGTCATTCACTTCCATGTCAACAAGCTTCGGCTTGATAAATTAAAACAGAAAAATGCCGGGTAAAGCACCTCAGACCTGCATGATTCATTTTGCAGCAATTTTCTGGCGGCTGCCCAAGAATGACCTGCTATCTTCCTGGTCTCCTTATCATTTTCCCATCTGAAAAAGGCTGAGCCATGCTGTACACTGGGGAGTAAGTGGCCTGATCTGGCTGCATTCAAAGGCCATTAACAATCATAACTCTTCAAATCACCACCCTCCTGCAGACAAGGTTAATAGTAGTCTATATAGAACAGGTAGGGAGGTCAGTAGTTACTTTTACTAAAATAAATATCAAGTGAATTGCTTGATTTCCTTTGTTACCTCTGACCGTAAAACAAGAATTGCAATTTTTAGACTGTTACTGTTAAAAAATGGAACTTTAAACCTCTTGTATTCAATTCCTTAAAAATCCGATGGGAGCCACTCTTCATGTATATGTCTTCTGGACTAATTTATTCATTTTTCTACTAAAACTAAAGTACAACTATATTTTTATGGAGCCTTGGCAAGTATGATTAATTTAGCAATTATTGTGGTACTCTAACACAAGGTTTTGAAGTCCAAAAAAATAGGAGACTGTTTAATTTTCGGTAGAGAGAGACAGATAAATCTGAGAAAGCACTAATTGCTAACGTCAGTTCTTTATCAATCAATGTAATGTTGAAAATGAAAAAAAATCAGTGCTGGAATTAAAAATAACATCAAATTTTAGAGTTTGAAATCTCTACACTTTTAGCACTAAGTGAAATTCTGAAAAGTCCTGTTGGGGCTTTGTACTGTAGACATGAAGGAACAAAAGACACTGCTATCAATGAAGAAATTTTGAAGACAGCCTAGAAAAAAGCAATACTAAACAGAAAAAATAAAAAGAGAAATGTTAATACATGTCTAAAGGTACATTTACACTACAGGGGGGAGTCGATTTAAGATACGCAAATTCAGCTACGTGAATTCAACGTATCACAGCCGACTTACCCCGCTGTGAGGACGGCGGCAAAATCGACTTCTGCGGCTTTCTGTCGACGGCGCTTACTCCCACCTCCGCTGGTGGAGTAAGAGCGCCGATTCGGGGATCGATTGTCGCGTCCCGATGGGACGCGATAAATCGATCCCCGCGAGGTCGATTTCTACCCACCGATTCAGGCGGGTAGTGTAGACCTAACCCAAGAGTGTATGAGAAATATTATACATAACATTGAAAGGAAAGTGAAAATTGAGTTGATAAAGGCACAAACGATTATCAAGTAATAATAGTTATTATTTGCAATATTAATAAAACTGCACAATTCCATACGCAAACCCCCTCTCCCGCCACTCACTCATACACATGGTATTTCTATTTGAAGTCAAAAGGTAACATTTTAGTTGTCTAATATTCCAGATGTGTAATGAAATATATGTAGACCAAAATATGCTTTTATTTTAAAATAAATTATTAAAAAGTTGCCTCCTATACTGAGTGTTGACGCCTAGATTTTGGGTCAAGTATCAGAGGGGTAGCCGTGTTAGTCTGAATCTGTAAAAAGCAACAGAGGGTCCTGTGGCACCTTTAAGACTAACAGAAGTATTGGGAGCAATTATTGTATTGGGAGCAAGTATTGGGAGATTTTGGGTGTCTTATTTTCACCTACGACTCCCCCCCCCCCCTATTGAAGTCAATGGAGATGAAAGTAGGATGTGATCTTTGCATGAATATCTCAGAATACTATTTGGTTTAAATTCTGTACATTATTTGGGTTTGTTATCCCTTTTTAATGCTTTTTCATTTTTTCTGAAGCCTACATGGCTCAGTGAATTTCTAAGGGTTTATGGAACTTTTGGCTCTGGGTCACTGGTTTGAATCAAGTGTAAGTCAGCAGTGAGCTGAAAGTCATTACCATTGGGTGGTGTTTCAGTGCTTTTTGTTAAATGAGTTGGTGGTCTGAGTCAAGTTCCTATTGGGCAGGTGATGGTTACCACATTCACATGTGCTACACCTGTGTGGCAGTCTCAGCAGAAAAGACTGAGGGCATATCTACACAAGCACTTACTGCATAGTAGGCAGAGGAATAAAGCTACAGCACTCCAGCATGCCACTCTAACTGGCCGTCTGGACCATGCTGATGTGCACTAAAAGTCCCTAGCATGCTTTGACCTACTGCTGTTTCAAATTTGAATGAGTGACCTATGTTCTGACCTGTGGAGGTGGCATCTTCAGGTTAGGGTTGAGGAACATTAGAAAGGGTCGTGTTGGGTAACTTGCATTGCTGCTGCCTATGCTGCTATAATTTTGACGTGGAAAAAGGGAGGAAATTGTTTTATATGGCTGGCATCTGTCCCATCTACTACCTTCATTAAAAGAAAACATTACAAGAAGAATAAAAGCATTTCTGTTCATCTTTAAGACACCGATATTGTAATTTTCATTTAGAAAAATAATACATCAACTGGCCTGCTCTTTTCATGACTTTGTGGGATTAAATACTTCCTGATTAAGAAAGACACCAAATTTATAATAAATTTAAAAGGGGTGGACAAGATAGCAAGGAGGCTTTGGCTTTTGCATATCCTCTAAGCTCCCCACACTTTGGTGAAGAATCTTTGATTTTTATGGAACTTTTCCTCCAGATAATCTTTCCCACTTCTTGCTCTCTTCACAAGTAACCCTTAATAAGACAATATTCACATTGCCAGTGTTATCTATGAACAGAATAGTGGTCAAATGATAATGTGTTTCAAAATTCTTCAGATTTCACTCTGCCTGATGATCAAAAAATCATAATTATTGATGGGGGAGCCTATTTCTAGTGATGATCATTCTTAAGTGGACCTTCTACTTATTTTTATAACATACTCCATGATGTGACATCAGAGCACCCATGGAAACTCTAGTCTTGATTCTGTTATCTACGGCTACACCTACACTAGACCTTTAACCATGTTAGGGGTACCATTAAAAATGCAGTCTAACCACTTCAAGTGCATTCCATTTAAACATGGTTTAGTTGACCAGCATAGGATCACCAACAAATACAGAAACAGATCCTTAGGGCCAGTTCCTCAGCTGGTGTAAATGAACATACCTCCATTGGAGTGATGCTGATTTATACCTGGACCCTGGTTCTCAAAGGTAGTTAGGTGCTTAACTCCCACTGATTTCATATCCCATTGACCTCGCTACTAGTCTATCAAATTAATATGACATCCTTGACCTTCTAGTTTCTCCCTCCAGTTCCAATCTCCTTGAACTTTTAATTCATTTCTACCTGTGAACTATTCTGTGCAAAGGATGTGTTGGTACCCATTAGAATTCTTCATATTTAAAAACTAACTTGTGTTGTTCAGAAGATTAACTAGCCATGACAAGGGAATAGCTACAGGCAGGTCCAACCAACCGGAGCCCCGGTCCTTGTCCCATTGAAATCAGTGGCAAAACACCCATTGACTTTAATAGTGCAGATCAAGGAGACTAAGCTGCTGATCCTGCAATCACGTATACACACAAGTAACTTTACACACGTGAGTAGTCCCATTGTTCAAAATAACTTCCCATCAGCAAGACTGAGCTAATGATTGTTTAGCTCCAATTTTTTAAGCTCCAGTTGCTTAGCTTTGAATTTCAATAATTGTTTGGATATGATGGGGAATGCACACAGTGTTTGCTACTGTAGCTATTTCCGGAACTGGAAACTATAAAAAACAGTACATGTTAAATCCTTGCACTTCACGGTAAACTAGATATTTGCCGAAACTCATTATATTTTTCTCCTTGTAAGATTTACACAATGTGTGCTTTAATTGGAGAACAGAAGGTACTGCAATAATATATTATTATATCAAATGTATTTTTAAATGATCCTTCCAGTGCATCAATCTTAGTGTACAGCTAAAGGACTGGGGGTTCACATGTGCAGAATGAGTTCTGCCCTCTGGAGAAATCCCCATGACTGCACACAGTTCAAAACCCATTATGGTTGCTCCACAACCAACATTTGATGCACTGATCAATGTCAAGAGTAGAGGGAGGGGAGAGCCACAAAATTAGACTGAAAAGCCTTGATGCTGCCCGCTGCTCTTTAACCTTGACTCAGCTGTGTGAGTATTAAAAAAAGAGGGGGAGGGGGAAGGGAAGAAAAGAAAGAAAAGAAACAAGAGGGACAGACCTGAAAATTTGCTCTTTCCACATAGCA
This sequence comes from Trachemys scripta elegans, assembly GCF_013100865.1. Taxonomy (NCBI): domain Eukaryota; kingdom Metazoa; phylum Chordata; order Testudines; family Emydidae; genus Trachemys; species Trachemys scripta. The sequence continues at coordinate 74,943,133 of NC_048303.1, forward strand.
GCTTTTCTCTTTCTGCTGCTGAAGTCTCATTTGTTCCTTCTTAATAAATCAAAATACCAGCCATAGGCTTCCTAGAGAAAATTGACGGTCTTTTTTTTATTCTTTTAGGTAACACAAACATTGCCTTATAATTATCATGGTGTGTGTGATTTTTCTATAAAGGAATATTGAAATACACAAGAAAACCCATCTCTTAATATAATCTCTCTTGGAAGATTAAATCATTCATTCATAGGAGACTTGTCACAAGAAGAGAAGGAATCATAGTTTGAAGACTTCAAATAAAATAGAAGTATTGTCATTTATTGCTTGTGCATCAGTGAGATTCATTGTTCTTGAAGTACGTAAGCAAAAATATTTGTGAAGCAGATATAGACAACTGAAAAAACCTGATGAAAAGGCTAATATTAACAGGAAAGAGAAATTTTCCACAAAAACATGTTGTGGCTAATGATTTAATATACTACTTATCATTTAAGTGCAATATTTTCTAAAACTAAAGACAATTAATGGTGGCTGGCTTTTCTTTCAGAACCTCTTGTTAAACACTTGATGTCAAAGATTATAGAAATACCACAATGAGCTGGATAAGATATCTTATTGAAGTAGTCCTCTTGAAATTATTAATCAATGTCCATGTTGATAATGGCTAGAATTTTGATTCATACTTAATGAAATAAAATCAAAAGTACTTATAAATGAAAGGAATATGTCTATCTATTTATCATGGGTAGAGAAAACGATACAAATAGTTTATTTTATTTGAACCTTTATTTAAAACTAAACCTGAACCAAAACAGAATCTTTTTAAACAATCCACAATAGTCCAGTTCATTTTCTTTTGATTTTGTTTTCATTTTTATGCACTTCTGAACTTCCTGAGTTTGGCTGGAGTGGAAATACCACAGAGGTGAGCTGTTCTCCCAATTCTCCCAGCATGATTTCTTGGCCATAGAAAGCTTAAACATTAGGGAATTTTTGGAGGCTTATTCTGAACCAACCCTTTTGCAGTTTAACCATCTCTGATAATGACTTAAGACCAATGCAGTAGTAGTTGATGTAACATTTCTGATTCAAAGTTGCCCTAGGCAGATGCCAGCTTGCTAACTTGTAGAGGAAAATGATCAAACTTGTAATAATGAAGAACACAATTAAAGTGTCCCTTTTACCAACATTGGACTTTGCTTCTCTTGTGCTGCCCGAGCATCACAAAAGGAGCAGAGACTGGCCACATTTCCTTAGCTGATACTCCTCCCATATGCTGTATTCCCCAGAGGGCATAGAGCCAGCAAAGCCAACTCCTATGCCACGCCCCTCTCCTCCCCCTCCAGCTGCCCCATCATAGAGAATGGGGAGGGGTATGGCTGCCCAGAGGATACTGCACTCCAGCTATTCCCAGATGGCTGGCAGTCTCTCGGGGACCATTGCTAGCTATTGGAGTTTAGAACAGTCCCCATAACTTCTGGGATAAACCCTAGTAACAAATCTTTTGTTTAAGTGTTACTCTCAGTTTGACAATTTATTTGATTCCATGTCTGGCCTTTAAGTCAGTCATTTTCCAGATAGGAGTATCTGGGCTGTTAGGTGCTGCCATGGCACCATGGAATTCATGTTCAGTGCATTGCTTTTCATGATGTTGTAGCCTCTCATCTTGAACTGACATTACACACCACTCATCACTATCTGTCAGAAGTTACATTGGCTTCTGTAGCAGCTGCTGCATATTCTGGATGAAAAGTTTCAATGTTTACCTTTAAAATGTCAATCCTGAAGCATGCTCAATATTCATAGACTTATTCATTAGTTCTCAGCTGCCCTGAAAATGTGTTCAGATTACATTATGCAAGGAGGACAGCTTGAATACAGGACAGTAGCTGCAGTCAAAGTAGTCTATAGTTTTCACTTCACAAATCAGTTCTCGGAATTGTTCCCACACGCGTAGTGCTTCATTGTGATTTACCATTTACGCTTGTGCAGAAGAGACTGGTGGTATTATGATAATGGACTTTTTCAGCTGCAGTTTCAAGATGACAGCATGTTTCCGCTGCTAGACCTAGGTGAAAGAAGGGATTTAGGAGCTGGAGACAGATGGGTTTGTTTATCATCATCAACAACTGAACTTCATTCATGCATCAAAACATTGGCACAACCAGGAGATTACCCTTACCTTCAAGGCAGCCCATTACCACTTCTGGCATCAGAACTCTTCTGGGAGAATGTATGGTTAGCCCATTGGTTGCAAATGCTTAGGTGATTGGGTGATCATTGGACAACACATTCCCTCTGTGCTGTGTCCCACTGCTATGTCTTTCTTTCAAATTAATAGCACTCTAGAGTTTTTCTGATATTTCTGCCTCAGAGTACATTGCATGCCCCTGAAATTTCACAGATTCTGGGGTTCCAGAAGGAAGCACACAGTGGTCTTTGTGGCCCAGATTTTAGGGCACCTCTGGATGGCTTTAAACCGAAAGCCACAAAATGTAGTCTGTTAAAGTCATCAGTAGTAGAGAACTCAGGAGCTTTCTGATATATCACTGGATGAGCTGCAACATTCACATACTCAAGTATTTAGCCACTTAACACAATATTGGTTAGAGTGAATATGACTAATACTCTGAGCTGGATGCTTGACTCTCCATAAGTTCCCAGTGACTCAAAAGTTGTGGGCGGGCCAGGGGCATGAGCGTGTAGAATCAAAGCATGAGGCATATCAGTGATACGCACCCTTCTTCTCTAGGTGTGCCACTGTTTTAGTGCAGCTAGTGAACTAGCTATCAATCTTGATGCAGTATTGTATGGATGTAGTGTTATAGGGACTAGAAGATATGGTTGAGCTGGTCTGTTAAACCCAGTGTCACAATGGCTGTGATTTGATCACCCAAGGATCTGTCAGGTAATCACACAATAATTAGCTTTAGTGCCTCGAGTACTAATAATTTAGGGAACCAGCATCATCGTTCTGGTAAGACATACCAGCCAAGCATCTAGGAAAGAGAACTCTCTGTAACAACTCAGAGCACTGGTCTAACCCATCTCCAGTTGTGGCCAATCCTAGAGGCTTCAGAGGAAGGGAACCCCTTCTCCCCAAACAAACAAACAAAATAGAATACATCTGGCTAATTGTGACTCAGGGGGAAAAAATCCTTCCTGGACACTTCTGGCGACTGACTGAAGCCCTGAAACATGAGATCTGATTATAGTAATTGTCCTAAAAAGAGATGCTCATATAATGAACATGTTGAGGACAATGCAGAGCTTCCTGTTCTTCCTGTGGGTCATTAAAGAAGGGAACGAACAGCAGCACTCATAGACTCACAGATGCCAGAAGGTATCATGACGACCATCCAGCCTAACCCCCACTGCCCACAAGCTGTAGAATTTCTCCTAGAAGTTGGATTAAAGCATATCCTTTAGAAATATTATACATATATATTATATTCTCATTATAGAGACTTCAAGCAATGATGAGTCCACCACCGCCCTGGCAAGCTCTTCCCATGTTTAATTACTATCACAGCTAGGAAATTGCATCTTATCTCAGAAGTCTCTCCAGGTCAGGACTGAGGCAGATTGGCAAAGGAAACTTGCACTTCTACTTCCTCTTTTGTACCTTTCCTGTAGATAGAGGAATTCAGTCGCTAGGACTGTCAATCTAGCACCTATCACAAGCACTACATGCACTCAAAAATGAAAAAGAAAGTGCTCCTTTGATGTGCAATCCTTGCTCTGCCCTTCCTCCTCTCTGTCCCTGATGAGCAAGCCTCTGTTCATACATATGCACCACATAAAAGAACCACATCCAGAACAAGATCCTTTCTGTTGTGCACATGTGTGAGCACAAGCTTGATCATCAGAGAGAGTGAGGGGGTGGGGCACAGCAAGGATCTCATTCATTAAAATCATACAGTTTTAGCAGCTCCATTGATCCACTCACTTGGAACATTTTTGAAATCCCCAGTGATTTTGTAGCACCCTTACTGGCAGATTTTAAGGCTCCTATTGAAGAGACAGCCTAACAGGTAAAGAGACTGATCTGACCCCAAGCCTGATCATGAAATGATGACAAACTTGCTAGTTTTCCTGGGCTCTTCCAGCAGAGATTGAATCATTGGGAGAACATTGCTCATTGTAAATATTTTATCATTCATCCTGAACCATGGATTTAGGATAAGGTATTATAATACAAATGGCAATTGAAATTTGATTGTATTGTTGCAAAAAGAGGGGGAAATAGAGTTTCTAGGGCAGGCTGTTAATTAAACTCAGGATCACTGACAGGACAGCCAAATGCAATGGATAAGTAGTTGCTATCCTGCAATTATATATCAGGATATTAGAAATCTCAGAAATGGTTCACTATTCTACCAATGAATCCATCTGGATCACCAAATTAAAAAAATCTGATTTCATTATGCATCTTGGGGGCTATTGTGCGATGTCTGCTCTTTGGCTCTGTGTTAACAGCCTACCTCGTTTTTACTCATTCTCCCCCTCTAAAATGAGGTGTGGTGTCAAAGGAGCTGCTTTTCAACATTGTCCATATACACACGTCACTTCACACGATATGCTTCAAAGCCTGTGATGTGCATGTTAGCTTGGGTGGTGCCCTGTGTACAATATGTCATGTATAAATTACTTTAAAAAAAAAAGAAACAATACAATATTTAAAATTAGAACAGTTCTAGTGTTCTAGAATAATAGGTGAACTGTATTCATGTATTTATATTTCAATGATGGAAAGATATTAGTAAGTGAGAGTGTTGACTTAATTAACAATGCCAACCTCCTAGGATAACAGAAATATCTTCACAAGATGCTGAGATATTTTTTTAAAAACCACTCATACACACATGTATGTCTCTTTCTATATGGAGAGCGAGAGAGAGAGAGCTGTAGCTATGTAGGGATAGATGTGTATGTATTTTGAACATACATACATACACTACACACACAACATCCGATTTGTTTCATACTAGTTAATGTCTGTGGACCAGTAACCTGATAACTGATGGAAAATCTCAGTTTAGCCATGCAAAAAGCAAAGGCTTTTTTGTTTTTAAACAATTCAGGGATAGAGAGAAAAAAAACAGTCTTATTTTTATAAATCTTGACACTTTAGCAGGCAAGAATTGAGAGTCTTTTGTAGTAAATTCCTAATTTGTTCGTTTTACACTGTCTGAGTAACTAGATCAAAAAACAGTGTCAAATGCCCAAAGCAGTGTTTGTCAGCAGTTCTTTTTTTATTTCAAAGCATCTGAATAGAGAAAGGCTAGTACTGTATTTCCAAACAGGCACAGGCAGGCTCTTGTTGGCAGACCCTTGCTGCAGAATGAATACATGCTATGAGTACAGACCATTTGTCTGCTGATTACAGCAGACCCCAGGGAGCTGATGCTGGCTTTCATTTTCACCTCTTTCTCTCACAGCATCTCCTTGCTGTGACAGTCCCTCCCCCATCCCTCACAGCTTTGAGTAGATCTGACTTGCCTGTGGTATATTTAAGTCTGTTTTCCAAATTAAAATAAGACTAGAATGTTTGAAATGTGTTGACTTGTCTTGAAGGTTAACATGGGGAGGGAGGGTGCAAAGGGGGAAGCTATTCTCATTTGGAATTCAGCTCTGATCATAATGAATGTATTTGATATTCATGTGAATCTCGCCTGTATTTCCATAAGAGTGCTACTGTAATTTAACACTGGTACTAAAAACACTGAGGGGAGAGGGACACTTAAAATAAAATGTCACTATATTAAAAAGGATAGACAGTGTGTCTTGGCAGCAACGCTACAGTTTGCATGTTGTTTTAGTGCTTGATTTATAAGATTTTTCTCCCTCCCCCCACTCATTTCTGAAGAATTTTCTCAGCGAGAAGACGAGGAATATTCTTTTACTGTACTAAATATATAGCTTTATGATTCAATACTCCCGGGGCAGCAGTGATGTATGTGCTATCAAATTACATGGGTTTTACACACCTATTTTCTCTGATACCAATAAGAGATGTGTACTTACTGCTGTAACCTTGCATTACTCATACTACACTTTGGAGAGACAGAGCACTTTGCACCATGCACAATCACCAGTAATGGTGTCTCATTTTTTTGTTACATTACACAGTGTTTTACAGGGGTAAGTGTATTCTGCCTAGCAAATCACTTCATAATGTTTCTTATAATTTTAAAAAAACAGGATTTGGAGCCAGATTCCCAGCTGGTATCAATCAGACTAGCTGCAACTGGCTTCAAAGCCATGAAGCTTTACACTAGCTGAGAGTCTGGTCCTTCTTCCCTAAATCTATCCATTCCTTCATCCCTTTTTTTCTTTTTCACAGATCGTGATTGCATTTGGCAGTTTCCTTCTTTTTCATTATGATGTTGTTGCTGGAGCAACGCAACGAAACAAAGGGTTCTAAAGTGTAATTGAATGAGGATCTATGTAAATTCCTGCTGTTGAGCTTATGATCAGCCTTTCTAGCAGTATCCTCTTGTGTGTTTTATATTTATAACTTTGTTCACCTAAACCCTGTCCATATGTTAGCACCATGTTTCCCATAGTATGAGGTGCCCTTGTATTTCAGGGTGTACAGAGCAAGCCACAGAAATGAGGGGAACATAGACAGGTCTCTCAATTGTTATACAGAGGTTCAGCTTTCATTTAAAAAGAGTTTTTCTAGCTGTTATGATTGCAAAGAAAAACATTGAGAAAGTGGCTCTAATGAAGTAGCAATGTCTGTGGAAAGCCTGAAACAACAGCTCTGAGTTGTGAACTGCCCCATTCATTTCAATGGGTGCACACTTAGCAACCAATGATGATACTTTGATGCCAGCCAGCATTGTTAGTTATTTCACTGATCACCAAAGCATGTAAAACAGCAGAGCATATACCATACACAATCTACTCTCAGGTCCTGTCTACACTGGCCAGTTTCTGCGCAATAAAGCAGATTTCTGCGCAATAACTCCTGAGGTGTACACACTGCCAAGCCACTTAGTGCACAGAAACTGCGCAGTTGTAGTTCTTTAAAAAAACCACCCCGATGAGAGGCGTACAGCTTTCTGCGCCGGGGCTACAGCACTGCGGTGCCATTGTAGACACCGTGGTTGATTACAGTGTTGTGATTGACCTCCGGGAAGTGTCCCATAATGCCTGTTCTCACCTCTCTTGTCATCGGTCAATCGTCATCCCCACCCCGTAAATTCCTTTGGAATTTTGAAAGTCCCCTTCCTGTTCGCTTGGTGACGCATGCAGTGGTCTCAGCACTTCTTTCCAGGAGGCCATACCTGCTTCACACACCAGGCAATCCCCTGTTTGGAGCAATGCCGAGCTGCTGGACCTCATCAGCATTTGGGGAGAGGAGGCTGTCCAGTCCCATATGCACTTCAGCCATAGGAATTATGATACCTACGGACAGATTTCATGATGCATGACAGAAAGGGGCCATGAACGGGACACATTGCAGTGCAGGGTCAAAGTGAAGGAGCTGAGGAATGCCTACCACAAGGCGCGGGAGGCAAACCGCCACTTCGGTGCTGCGCCCACAAGCTTATGGTTCTTCAAAGAGCTGGACGCGATACTCGGCGGCGACCCCACCTCTAATGCGAAGACCACTGTGGATACTCCAGTGGTTCAAGTGCCAGTCGAGAGTGGATTGAGCCAGTAGGAGGAAATCTTGGATAAGGATGTGGAGGGGGAGGGGGACCCAGAGGCAGAGGATGACTCGGAGGTCAGAGATGCATGCAGCCAGGAGCTCTTCTCTACCTCGGGGGAGGCTAGCCAGTCACAGCTGTCGGATGTTGGCAAAGTTGGAGAAGAGGCCCCTGGTAAGTGGATTTGATTTTGGGAATCGCTGAAGTGAGTTGTTGGAGGTAGGAGGGCAGGAGGGTTGCAGAAAGCAGGCTTGTCTCCCACCACATGCCTAGTCTGAGTGGCGGAACAGGCTGTTGATTGACTCCCTCACTTCACAGGAATTTCCCTCAGAGCTCTAAAGAAAACTCTCATGGAAATACTGGGCAATCCACTGCCACAGGTTCCTCTGCAGAGCTGCTTTGTTTCTTGCCCCATTAACAGTAATTTTCCCGTGCCATCATGGGGGCAGGACAGGGGACCATTGCTGCACACCGGCGAGCTGCATAGGGGCAAGGCAGAAGCCGCAGGCTTGGAGAAGGCCCTCCCTTGATTCCCTGCTCACCCTCAGCAGCAAGATATCTTCCATAATGATCACATCCTGTGGAAAGTATGGGACAGGAATGATTTTCAGGTCCCCCCTACAGTGCTGGCTTTCCCAAAGAGCCACATGCCCAGTGTACAGCAGGGTCCGGGAAGAGTGATTTCCCCTGCCCCTGCATCTACTCACCATTTTGGGGGTCTTGTGGCTCGTGTGCTTGCCTGAGGTTAGCCAGTTAGTGACAGGTGTGTGAGTACTGGCTGTGTTTTAAATCACCAAATCAGTGTTCTTTGTGTTGCAAACAATACTCCTTCTGTACAATGTTGCATTTAAACTTCACAGAGATGACCTTGGGAGCCCAGCCTCCCTCTTTGTTATCGGGGGCTGAACAGCTGTGCAGAATTAGAAAGTGGCCAAGAAGAACTAAGGAGAACTTTCTGCGTGATGTTATGATGCACTCTGCTACCAAGAAACAGGAATTGAAGGAGTGGCGGGACAGCAAGAAGAGGGACTGAAAGGAGAATGCAGAACACCAAAATGAAGCCACGGAGTGGCTCTTAAAGGTTATGGAGCGCCAAGCAGACCCGCTCCAGGTGATACTAGCACTGCAAACCAAGCAGCTCCGCGCCTGCCCTCCCCTGCAGCTGTTGTCACAAAATTCTTTCCCATGCTCCCCCCAGACACCGCCAACACAGTTATCAACCTCCTGGCTCCAGTCTGTACCCGCAGCATTCCACTCCTCCCCCCTCACAGTCCATCACTGCAGACTCCCACTACCCACTGCACTCAACACCCATCCCTCTGCAGTGTGGCCCTGCTAAAGTACTGTACCCGCTGCATTGTACTCCAAAGGAGAAGGTTGGGTAAGATCCCTGGACATACACAAATCTTTATCTGTCCCAGGACTCCTCCTGAGATAGTCCCTTCTCCCATCCCCATCACTGCTGATGTGTTTTTTTTTTTTTGTTTGACTCTCTTCTCCGGTTGTTGTCTTTTAATAAAAGAATTGTGTTGGTTTGAAAGCAATCTTTAGTCTATTAATTGAAAGCAAAATGAGCCCTGCAAAGCAACATACAATGATATTAAACCCACATATTGTATCATGTGCACCAATCACCTCCTAGCATTAGAAGCACTGCACTCCGGAGCATAGCAACAAATATTAGTGGCTTTCAGCTTCAAATTGCTGCCTCAAGGCATCCCTGATCCTTATGGCCCCGCGCTCTGCCCCTCTAATAGCCCTGGTCTCTGGCTGTTCAAACTCAGCCTCCAGGCACTGAACCTCTGCGCTCCAGCCCTGAGTGAAGCTTTCACCCTTCCCTTCACAAATATTATGGAGCGTACAGCACGCAGCTATAAGAATAGGAATATTGTCATCGGCCAGGTCCAGCTTCCCATATAGGCAGCACCAGCGTGATTTTAAATGGCCAAATACACACTCAACAGTCATTCTGCGCTTGCTCAGCCTGTTGTTGAACCACTCCTTGCTGCTGTCAAGTTGCCCCATGTATGGCTTCATAAGATGTAGGCAGGGTCTCCCAGGATCACAATGGGCATTTCGACTTCCCCTATGGTGATCTTCTGGTCCGGGAAGAAAGTCCTTGCTTGCAGTTTCCTGAACAGGCCTGTGTTCCGAAAGATGCATGCGTCATGCACCTTTCCAGACCAGCGTGCGTTAATGTCTGTGAAACACCCACTGTGATGCACAAACTTCTGGAGAACAATTGAGAAATACCCCTTGTGATTAATGTACTCGGTGACTAGGTAGTCTGGTGCCAGAATTGGAATGTGCGTGCCATCTATTGCTCCTCTGCAGTTAGGGAAGCCCATTTGTGCAAAGCCATCCACAATGTCACGCACATTGCCCAGAGTCACAGTCTTTCGGAGCAGGATACAATTAATGGCCCTGCAAACTTCCATCAACACGAGTCCAACAGTTGACTTTCCAACTCAAAACTGATTAGCGACCAATCGGTAGCAGTCTGGAGTAGCCAACTGCCACAGTGCAATTTCCACGCTCTTCTCTAATGGCAGGGCAGCTCTCATTCTCGTGTCCTTGCGCTGCAGGGCTGGGGCAAGCTCATCACACAGTCCCATGCATGTGGCTTTCCTCATCCAAAAGTTCTGCAGCCACTCCTCGGCATCCCAGACATGCATGATGATGTGATCCCACCACTCAGTGCTTGTTTCCCGAGTCCAAAAGTGGCGTTCCACTGTGGTCAGCACCTCCGTGAATGCCACAAGCAATTTCGTGTCACAGCTACTATGTGTGGCAAGATCAATGTTGCACTCCTCTTGCCTTTGTAGTTTAAGGAATAACTTCACTGCCACTCATGACGTGTTGGTCAGAGCGAGCAGCATACTGGTCAGCAGTTTGGGATCCATTCCTGCAGCCCGAAGAGGCAGGGAGCGCAGTACACAAACTGTTGAAAGATGGCGCCAAATGCAGACAGAAGCACAGGGATTGCTGGGATGCGAAGCAATGCATCACAGGGCATTGGGACAGGACCCAGAATGCCCCATGACCCCCTCTGCCTTCCCTCAACTCTTAGCAGCAGAAGAGGAAGAGATGCTCTGTGGGATAGCTGCCCAGAGTGCACTGCTCCGAATACCGCTGCAAGTGCCACAAGTGTGAACACGCTATTGTGCAGGCAGCTGACAGTGTGAACACACAACGGCAGTTTCCCTTCAGTGCTCTCTGAGCGGCGCGGTCACTGCCGGAGCTGTAACTCTGCCAGTGTAAACATGCCTTAAGTAGTCTCTCATTCTGGGTAGGCTTTTACACTGGAGGGATGAGTTGCAGGGGTGACTGACAGGTTTTATTTTCCTGAAGCAGGGCTGACCTTCCAGAAGTTTGAGGGACTCCGTCCTAGGCTGGCTGCATGCACCCAATTTACATGTGCACATCCACCTTTTGGTACAACGCGGGCACTTTTTCTCATTTGACTCTGTGACACTGGCAGGTCAGATGCCAGCTGTTGCCCAGGCTGCAGGCATTAGCTAAGAACTGACAAACTTATAGCTGGAGACGAGACCAGTTCACCTGTATGTTAGTGTTGCTCAAAATAGGCATTAGTATTATAAATAGTATTATTAGTATTTAGTGTTTAGACTCTAATCTCACTTGCAATGTCTGTATTCCATGCTATAAGAAAATATGTTACTTCTGTTTATAACTTTGAAAATGTTTGCTCTGAACTTGTGAATTCCGGCATGGGAATCGTATCCCCCGCCGCCCCCTGCCCATCCAGAAGGACTGTCAAAATCAGATGGACCATCAAGGAACATTGCAATACAAAGGATTCCTCAGCAAAATACTGTGCACCTCTATGGTGTCATTTGCTTCACACTAAATTGGCTGATGTCAAATTGAACTCAACCATGCGCATCATCACAGGCACCCTGTGCCCCACTCCTATTCCACGGCTACCAGTTCTGAGCAATATAGCCTCTCCACACATTCGCCACAGAGCATCTACACATTGCGGAAAAGCTACATTCCAATACAGCAACAGAGAGTCCTGTGGCACCTTTAAGACTAACAGATGTATTGAGCATAAGCTTTCGTGGGTGAATGCCCACTTCGTCGGATGCATACCAATACAGGTCTCCCACTCTACACGGCCAGCTTCACCCCACAGCATGATTTACACTGAGACATTCAATGTGGTCTCAACTGCCAGTTTGGATTCTGTCAGTAGCAACCCTATGGTGTGATAAGTAGCCGGCTAAAGATGTTTGGAATGGTTTCCTTGTCACTGATCCCACTGTTCAACCTCCGGAATTCGACTTGCCATGTCACCTTTGGACTCTGCTGAACAGGTTCTGAACTGGCCAAGGAATATGCGCAGCCAACCTCTACACATGGTGTCTACCCTACAACCTACTTTGTCAGTATGGTCTCTATCAGACAATGGCGCATGTTGTTGAAGAGTGTCAACTAACCAGATTTCATGGTGGCCTTAGAACCCTTCATTCTGCTCATGAAGCTGCTGTTGGGTGGTATGGCAAGCACTGCACATGTGAAGAGGAATACAAAGGATTGGTGAATGGCCTTATCCACCTGGGAAATGCAACATACAAGGAAGTTCATCCTGGGGGCTTGGAAAATGAATGAAGGGTATAAAACAAAGCCACAGGAAAATTTTCCATCTTTTTGGCTGTTTGAATTTGGACAGAGCCAGAGACTCTAAACTGAAGCCAGAGATCCTGCCTCCTCGGTCCACCCTGAAAGACACTCTGAATTGACAGATCTGTCACTCTTAGGATTTAGATGGTAACTTATTTGTGTGTATATGTTTGCTTGCCATAACTAACTCTCTTATTCCTTTTTTCTAGTTAATAAACCATTAGATAGTTTATTGTGGGATTGGCTACAGGCATTTTCTTTAGTGTAAGTTCTAGGGTACCAACTGATCTGGGGTAAGTGACTGGTCTCTTGGGACTGGAAGCTACCTGAATGAGGTGTGATTTTTGGTGTATGTGGCCATTTATCAGTAAGTCCAATTTGTCTGGGTGGCAAGATAGACTGGAGGACCTAAGGGGACTGTCTGTGACTCCATGACTGTTATAGTGATCCAGGAGTTCACATTTGTTATTGGCTTGGTGAAATTTAATTATAGAGCACACCACCAGTTTGGTGTTTCTGACAGTCTACCCTGAGGCAGACTGAGCCGCTCCAGACAGCGTGACAGACTGAAAGGAAAGTTGCTCTTGGTTTATTTCACAAAACTGTAATATTAACTGCAACATATTCATCGACAGTATGTCTGCAAAGATTTTTTGGGACAGGTGCTTATTTGGGGGTAATTCTAGGTGTCCCATATTTTGTCAACATGGCCTTTAATTCCAAACAAAACCAACCATTTTCATTTCACCGGCCATTGGCGTTAATTAATGGCAGTTTTATTTATTTCTTCCAGTGGGCCACTAACAAAATGGGCAGAGGGGAAGGTGAAACATTGAAAATGAAATCAACCACTTCACCCTGAAAGCTGTGCTTAACTCTGTGTCAATAGCTGCAATTTCCTTTGGTTACAGGCATACGAAATGACCTGATTTATTATGGAGAGAGCATCATATAAAGATTCTGTTCCAGTCCTATTCTTTATCAGCAAACATGACAAAAATATATATGCAAAACACAGCACTCATAGTGCAGAAGTAGCTGCCTGGAACCAAACTCATGCAAATACAAATGACTTGAATACATGTTTTGTCATAGCTACCAATCAACTCTTTCCATATACCTTCTTGACATGCTGAAATTTATTTCTGTGACTATTAAATTAGAATAGTTCCTTGCAAATTATTCTTGGACCACTACTCTTTCAAATTATATATCACTAAGCGCTTTTTAACTGGAGCTTAAAATTTGCAATAGATATGGTCATATGCTAATTAATGTTTACCTAGGGCCTAATTCTGCCACCCTTACCAACACTGAGTAGTATATTATTCCACCTTGCTGCTTTTTGGGCAGATTGGAAAGCCCACTGTACTGTAGGAAGACTTAAAGAGTTGGGTCCATGCACTTATCCAGAATTAGTTAATTTTTAATAATAAATGTGAAAGTGGTAAAAGATTAAGCTAAAAAGTAGGTTTTTCACAATTAGTTTTGAATTTCATATTGTTTAATACAACTGAAAAAAACCACACCCTGATTCTTATTTCAGTTTTAAATAGGACCACTTGGCTGAGTGTGGCTTTGTGGAGTCTTTCTCTCTGTTTCCCCTACTGAATAGACATTCTTACCAGAGCCTGATGATGAGAAACCTGTGTAAATTCTTTGGGGGTGAGGACTGCTTCTCACTTTCTGGTTATACAGTGCCTCATTCAAGGGGGCCCAAATCTCATTGGAGGTCTCTAGCTGCTACCAGAATATAATTAAATAAATATATGAGAATCATACTTTTTAGTTTAATCTGTTACCACTTCTACTATATTAAATTGGTCTTATTCTAAAGTCATGGAAATTGTCCTTTCTGTGTCCTTGCACTGGAGTTAATAATATTAGTCTACCTAAAAGGAACAGTTTGAAACAGAAAAATGTCCTTGGTGAATTGAATTTCCAGTCCAATAAATTTGGACTTGCAAAGAAACTCAGCTCTGAGTAGTTCCCACCTGCAAATAGCTTTGACATGGCTTTCGAATTTCTGGGAAAGAAGTCTGTAAGAGCAGATCTTGAAAATGTGTAACATTTACTATCTAGTTTAATGATCCAAAAGTCTGTGCTGAATCAGAGGTAGAAATGTTAAAGTAATTACCCTGGAAAGTCAATTTAATGAATGCCCAATATGTGAAAGCATTATTTCTGTAATCTTTTCTATTGCCCAATTTATCATTTTTATTGTTCATTTACTTATGCTATATACTTCTGGTATGAATTATATTCTCTAATATTCCTTTTTCTTCAAATATGACTTGTTAGATAGCTAGGGAAAAGATTATCTTTAAATAGGGACCTCTGGATTTGGGGAAACTGAAATATATTTAAACATGAATCCATTTACCTCCTTTTTTAAATAATTCCCCGATATTCCTTTCTGTTAGTTATCAGATATACTTGTTTAAACAAGGTCTTTTATCTTCACTATTTATTTTCTCCTACTTGGTTCAGTAATGTGGTCATAATTCTGAATTTGTGGCTTTTGATGTCAATTTGTGGGTAGGCCTTGATCCTACAAACATTTTTGCATGTGTATAACTTTACCCACACGAGTGATTCCACTGACATCAATGGGATTACTCACACGAGTCCAGTAAAATGTGGACATAAATATTGGTGAAATCAGGGCTTAAGGCAACAGATTTTGATATAATACATTTAAAATTCTGATGTAAATACAATTTTCTCTTTCAACCCATCTTATACCCATTCATTTAAGTAAGAATATAGCAGGGCAAAAAATTATAGGAAAAATCATTTATCAACATTCTATGAATTCTAAGTCACACTTTGCTTTGATTGTTTGCCACACCTTTTCAATGAATGGTCTTGCAAGTGACTTTTATTCTCATGAATGTTTAGGGAGGAGCATATATTTACATTCACTTTTTTGTATGACAGTGTTCTCATTATTATTAAATATTTGTAAAATAAGCCACCCAGAAGTCCCAAGCAAGATTGGTGCACCAGTGTTCTAGGTACCATCCCCATTCAGATGGTGACATGTTTCATTCACATTGCAAGTGTTTGCCCAGCTGGCCTTTACCTTTGGGAAGAGGATGGTAAGAAGCAGGGAGAGAGTAACGGACAGCAAATTATTTGAAAAACAAAGTAAATAAATAAAATTGAGCATTATGAGCATTGGTGAAGAGGAGAGAGGAAGAGAAGGGGCTAGGAAGATGGGCGCTCCACAAATAGAAAAGTCCCTTTGCTGGAGATACTTTGCTCATGTTCCATTTCCAGATCACAGAACAAGGTGTCTGGAGAGTGGCCAGATATTGGGGAGGGAGGAGTGGACATGGTACAGGGACAAATATGCGGCTACATTATCTCCTACTGTGTAACACTAAGGACTGGGAGGACCATCAGCAGCTGTGAGAAGCGGAGGGGGGCCAAGCAATGTTAGTCAGGGAATAAAGTGGGCTGCTGCAATAGCATGGAAGTGGTGAAGTCACTAATGTTGCTGCAGTTAAGCAACAGGTGATGCAAACAAGGGATTTGGCTCAATGTTGAGCAGTCTCTCTCACTGAGTAGAAGTGCAATCAGGAGGGAGGGAGAAGGAACTTGGGGAACTAGGCAAATTGCTTCTGAAGAGTCCCCTGAATGCAGTGATGGAGCAGCATCAGCAAGTAAGGTGAAGTCAAGAACTGCTGCAGATGGGCCCAATGGTAAATGCATAATGTGCAGGATGAGGCTCACAGGCCTCCTGATTCAGATCTATAGGAAGGGGCTCCTGGTGTCCCACTGCTGATTGAAGATTGTGTAATGATGCGGTTCTGGCGAGACCCAACTGAGAGTGCCAATTCAGGACAAAGCAACAGAGGGTCCTGTGGCACCTTTGAGACTAACAGAAGTATTGGGAGCATAAGCTTTCGTGGGTAAGATCCTCACTTCTTCAGATGCAAGTAATGGAAATCTCCAGAGGCAGGTATATCTCCACACTGATTTATACCTGCCTCTGGAGATTTCCATTACTTGCATCTGAAGAAGTGAGGTTCTTACCCACGAAAGCTTATGCTCCCAATACTTCTGTTAGTCTTAAAGGTGCCACAGGACCCTCTGTTGCTTTTTACAGATTCAGACTAACACGGCTACCCCTCTGATACTTGAATTCAGGACAAATCGCTTAAAACAGGGCAGTTACAGCCCAAGGCTGGGGTTTTTCCAACTCTAAGGCAAACCAAACCAGCCAGACAGTGAAAACTTCGGTCTCACTGGCAAACCACAAGTCACACAAGCAATTCCCTTAGACACTCCAGTTTCCCAGTATCACCACCAGTGCCACTCGTTATGGGGACAAATGGTTATGAAAACCAATACCCCAGTAAAAGAAAAAAAGGTTTTCCTGATCCCATAGGACCAAGCCCCAGACCCAGGTCAATATACAAATCAGATCTTACCCACAAATCACGCTGTTGCCAATCCTTTAGAATCTAAAATCTAAAGGTTTATTCATAAAAGGAAAAAGATAGAGATGAGAGTTAGAATTGGTTAAATGGAATCAATTACACACAGGGCCGGATTAACTTTTTGTGGGCCCCCATTGGGGAAATAGGGCATGTGATGGGGGGCGGTCCGCAGAGTGAGGGGCCGGTTGAGGGCAATGAGACGCAGCGCAGCAGGAGTGGCCCCACTCAGCCCAGCACAAGGGCACTATTTACAAACCCCAACCTGCTAGACGCGCAGTGGCCCGCCCAGCCCTGCGCAACCAGCGTGCCCCTTCCACACTGCCCCCTGCCCAGTGCCCTGCTCTTATGCCAGTGCCAATGAATGTGGCGTTTCACCCAGAGATCCCTATGCCCAGCACCCGCTGCCTAGAGACTCCTCCCGCTGACATCCCACCACAACTACACAGCACCCTGCACACCATACCCCCTGCCCAGCTCTCACAGATCCCTGACTGTCCAGCACCCCCTTCACAGTCCCACCATCACAGCTGCACAGTGCCCCATATTCCTGAGGGAATTCTGGATCAAATTCTGTGCATAATATTTTAAAATTCTGATTTTTTTTATAATAAATACATGTGGAAGCTCCACCATGGCAGTGGGGAGCACAGGCCATTGGCTGCATGGAGGTGGGAGAATACCCTGCAGCCTTCCCCCTCCCCTGGGACAGGGACTTGGCAGTGAGACTGAACCTGACCCTGACACAGCACAAGGGGCAGGCCTGCCCCAGAAACACCCTGGGGCCCTGCCCCTTTTGCCCAGGTACACCAGATGTGGGCAGGGAGGCACAGCCCAGCAGCAGGATCCAAGTGCAGAGGGACTTAGTGTGGGGGTATCCAGATAGGGGTAAGAGGGTTCTGTGGGGGGAAGTCTGGGTGCAGAGGAGGTGGGGTTGTTGTGCTTAAAGTACTGCACAGGATCTTTTCAGGGGGAATAAGGCAAACGCCACATTCATTGGTAATACATGCATCAATCAACACTGTATCATTTGCATATGATCTATGTTACACTCATGCACTCACATACACACACACAAACACACTCTGTCTTGTTGTTATTACCAACTACTTGCTCCCCTTAACTTCACTGGCCAGGTGAGTTAGATAGGGGAGGGTTGGAGCCGGGCTTCTGCTGATCTGGATCAATGCTCTGATGTTGACAAGACCCAGGGTCCTCTGCAAGACACCTCACATTTATAGCAGCTTCCCTCTTGTGCAAATCTATACCAGATTCAAAATCTGTGTCCGTTGGTCCTTTGTGCTGCTTCCTTCTGGATGTTGTCCCAATACTGTTCAAAAAGGGTGTTTCCAAAAGAAGGTGCTTGATTCTAACCCTCTCCCCCCAAGGCCATCAATATGTCTGCTCTTCTTTAGTGAGCCCACTTAACAAGTTTGATTGTCCTTGGGTCTTGCTTCCATCCCCTCTCCAATTAGCTGTCTGGAGGTGCTTGCCTTCCAGGCCTTGCTCATTCACACCTCATTCATTCAACATGCCAATTGATTAAGGGAGTGTGGGGAGGGGGAATCTTATTCTACTCCTAGCAAAAAGACATTTTTCTTCTACTTTAAATATCCTTAGGAGCGATAACATTATACCAAGGCTTAACACAAAGTTTTCTATAAGTTTTTCTACATAGGGATCTGATACAAAGTTCCTATATCAAAGGACTTGATACAAAGTTGTATGAAAATAGCTTAATACCGGGTTATATGAAGAGGCATAATACAAAGTCATATGAAAGTTAGAGGTTATATATGGATAGGCTTAATACAAGGTTATATAGAGAGGCATAATACAAAGTCGTATGAAAGTTATGTGAAGACGCTTAATACAGAGATTTATCTACAGGATTCATTTGGATGGGGGTCTAGGTGTAGGTGGTTGGGGCTCAGTTGGGAGGGTGTCTGGAGGGGCTCATCGGGGTGGTAAAGATGCAGGGGAGGTGGGGCTTGTCAGGGTGAGAGTTTGATGGGCCTGCTTAACAGGGGAGCCCCAGCTGCTGCCAAGGGGATCCGCATGCTGGGCCCCCGTTTCCCCTATCTTAGGGATCGGTAACCTTCAGCATGTGGCCCACCAGGGTAAGCCCCCTGGTGGGCCAGGCTGGTTTGTTTACTTGCCGCATCCGCAGGTTCGGCCGATTGCGGCTCCCACTGGCCATGGTTTGCCGCTCCAGGCCAATGGGGGCTGCGAGAAGCCACGGCCAGCACATCCCTCGTCCTGCAGCCCCCCCCCCCCATTTGCCTGGAGCCACAATCGGCCGAACCTGTGGATGCAGCAGGTAAACAAACTGGCCCGGCCCACCAGGGGGCTTACCCTGGCGGGCCATGGGCCAAAGGTTGCCGATCCCTGCCCTATCCCCTTCTCTTCCCCATCCCATGCCCCTTCCTTCCCCACTGCCTCTGTCCCCCTGCCCTGCCTGCCCCATCATGGGCACTCACTGTTGTACAAGATGAAGTACTCCTGTTCTTTTTGCGGATACAGACTAACACGGCTACTACTCTGAAAGATGAAGAATGGCTCCCAGCACACAGAAGGGAGCTCAACCAGCACTTGGACTCAAAAGGTGGTGTCCAGCTGCAAAGTCCGGGGAGCTGAGCAGCACCTTCTTTTTTCAGCCTGGCTGCGCAGCTCTGCAGTCACAGAGTAGGGTACGCTCGTTCCACCCCCGTCCCCAAGACCCTACCCCCAGGGCCAGCTCCAGGGTTTTGGCCGCCCCAAGCAGCCAAAAAAAAAAAAAAAAAAAGCCGCGATCGCAATCAGGATCTGTGGTGGCAATTTGGCGGAAGGTCCTTCGCTCCAGGCGGGAGTGAGGGACTGTCCGCCAAATTGCTGCCAAATAGCTGGATCTGCCGCCCCTCTCCGGAGTGGCCGCCCCAAGCACCTGTTTGCCAAGCTGGTGCCTGGAGCCGGCCCTGCCTACCCCTGCCTCTTCTCTGCCTCCTCTTCCCAGGTGAGCATGCTGCAGCTGTGCTCATCCCCCACCCTCCTGCCGGCAAACAGCTGATCAGCAAACAGCTGATCGGCAGCAGGGAGGAGGAGGGCAGGAAGGGAGCAAGCTATGAGAAGAGGCAGGGGACTCTTGGCTGCCCTACTGTAGCAGGAGCCTCAGTGCCAGGAGCACCAAGCTTCTGCCCCCCGCAAGAGAGAGCGGGGGGTGGAGAAGAGTGGGCCTGGTCGGGGCCACCCTGGAGTGTGGGCACGGCTCAATGGAGCCAGTGGCTCCATCGTAAATCTGCTACTGATTACATACACTAATGGCAAAGTTCTTGGTTCAGGCTTGTAGCAGTGATAGAATAAACTGCAGGTTTAAAATCAAGTCTCTGGAATACATCCACAGGTGGGATGGGTCATCAGTCCTTTGTGTAGAGCTTCCATTCGTAGCTAAGTCCCTCCAGAGGTATGAAGCAGGATTGAAGACTAGATGGAAACAAGGCCTCAGCCTTTTATAATCTTTTCCAGGTGTAAGAACACCTCTTTGTTCTTACTGTGGAAAATTACAGCAAAATGGAGTCTGGAGTCACATGGGCAAGTTCCTGCATACTTTGCTGAGTTACAAGGCGTATCTGCCTTCTCTCCATGGGTCAATTGTATAGCTGATGGTCCTTAATGGGCCATCAAGCAGGCTAGGCAGAGCTAACACCAACTTGTCTGGGATGTTTCCCAGAAGCATAGCATAAGTTTGAAATACAGACAGTATAGAGCCAATATTCACAACTTCAACTACAAAATTGATACACCCATATAGACAGCATAATCATAACCAGCAAACCATAACCTTGTCTTAGACGCCTCATTTGACCCCCTTTTTACAAGATTTGGGGCCACTACAGGACTTTGGTTGCAACCATGTTCTATATGGTTCCAGATTATATCAATAACATCACAGCTTGGCAATTGAGAAATCATTGTCTGAGCATACTGTTTAGCAGGAAGGAATTGAGGGACTTTCTCTCAGCAGATGCAGCCCTGATGCCTGAGTCCAAGCCTTATAAATTAAACCAGGACAGACCCAGACAGAAACTGTGGTTGGGGCCTACCACAAAAAAGGGAAATTAACATCTCCCCAGGGTTTACAATCCCACCCACATATGCTCTGGGTACTCATTGGAGAATCTGGGTACTCATTGCATCCCTAATTAGGAAACGAGTTAGGAATTCCTATGCTTTTCCTTGCTCATAGCAGTAAACACTGACACCCCCTCACCCTTTTTTTTTTTTTTTTTTTTTAAGAAATATAGATTCAGGTCCACGTAAGCTGTTTGCAGATTCTGATGAGACTCCACTGTAAAGGCTCTGGCATACCATTATGACATACTACAAGCTATTTGAAGGCTAAGGGTATAATATTTTACATATTAACGGCTGAATTAGTCATTTTTGGCAAGATGAATTTTGAACCAGAACTCCATCCACTTTTAGTGGTTACTAAAGGCCATGCCTAGTAACCACTGGATGAGACACAGTCAGCTTTAAGAATCATCAGCACGGATTCTCCTCTGTTGTGGTAGCTATGGTATATCTTAGCCCATACCTGCTTCTAGTCCATCTAACCCTATAAGCCCAATCTTTTTGCAGCTCAAATAAACAAACAAAACGAAATACATTGATCCTGCCAATAATATTCCACTGGGGGATTCAATCCACATATGTGAAGGGTTCATTCATACACACATGGGATGAATAATGGCTTAGCAGGAATTGGTTTACAATCCCTGTGGACTCCTGTAGAGCTAATAAGTCTAGAAATACCACTTGAATGGAATCATATGATAATCATATGACTATATTTTTGATACATTGCATAGTGCATAAGTATAAAAATAAAAAATGCATTAGAGTTTAGGCTTTCCTTTATTGTATCAAATTAAATCGGATTTAATGCCTACTTGTGTGTCATGCAGATCAGATCCATTTGTACAAGGCTGTACAGTGTGGAGCTGGTTCAAATGAATGAATAGCTTTCTCATTACTTCACCCTATTCTGCTGTCTCTTTTCCTGTCCTTTGTAATGTAATGGACGACAGCTGTGGCAGTGAAGTGAATATTAACTAACCCCAGCGCCTCAGCAGATTGTGACTTTAATCCCTGAAAATACCACTAAAATCAAAATTTAATTACACTCAGTGTAGCTCTGTTAATGCCTGAAAAATATTTAACAATTAGCGGTTGGTTTAATTAAGCAAACTGCCTTTCACAAAGCAACCTGAAAAGTTTTCCCCCCTATTTTATCCCTCAAACTAATTAGTCTGATGTAAGCTTACAGCACTTCATTTACTGTTACTGAGTCTGCTGCTTAGCTGATCCAGTTTCTGGGGCTTAACAGTCTGTAATGGAAGGGGAAGTTGAAAGGGAAAAAAATGTTCACTAAATGCTGTTGCTATTTAAAAAAAAAACACACACTTATAGTAAACTACTAAGCATCATTAGCCATTTCTTCATATGTAGTTATGTAGTTCAAGTATCTTTCATGAAATATTATTTGTATGGGTTTAATGTGTGTTGAATAATGAGTAAATTAAAGTACAGCCACTTCTATCAAAGCACAATGCCCTGTGTGTCCAGAATATAAAGCAGTGTTTACATCTAAATTAGCTGGGAAGGGGAAGCCCTGAAATAGTCTAAATTAGGTAATTGTTTTGAAAATGTCAAAGAAAGAAAACTATATGGTGAAAGGTGTTTCAAGGGTGACTTCTGCTATTATTTCTTGTTATTTCAATTAAAATGATGTTACTTTGACCTTGTTAGTTTGTGCTATTATGATGCACCATGTGCTGCTATTGTTTCTGTGAATTTCAGCATAAGACTCTATAACTACAGATGTGCCCTTGTTTGCTTTCTTAGAAGAAACTAAGGTTACGAGTATTCTTAAAAATTACTGTAAACTGTGGTTTGGATCATAAAATTACCATCAGGTAGGCTAGAAAAATCATTTATTATTGAACAGTTGAAAGATCAATTTACATCATTCCATGTACAAGAATATTAATTTCATGGCACAATTTTCTAAGTGTAGATTCATTTAATTGTAGTGGCAGGTATTTGCGTGGAATTACTTAATTATACAGATGTCCTTTTTCCAACTTTCAGGATAAACATGGGGGGGGGGGTGTCTGTTGAGGAAATTAATGTCTTGTTACCATCTTGATGTAGACTCAAATATTGTAAAGTAGTCTAATGATTTAATAGGCTTAAAAAGAAGGTTTAAATCCCAGGATAAGGACCATTGTCTACACGGAAGGCAAGTCATTAAATTATCTTTTTTGCCCTTGAACAGTTGCATTTGGCACCACTCAGGTCACTACCTGTAAATCCACAAAATTCACCTATGAAAGGATCTACTGGAAAGCCTTTTATATACATTTATATCTATCTAGCTATCTGTATCTATATCTATATATATAAAAACTTCACATTCAAATTATATGGAAAAGTGGAGAATGTGGATTTACTGCTGAACAAACAAGGCGATACTAAAATGTGTTTGAGAAATGAGATTGCCTTAATCCAAATATACAGGGTTCAGTAAGATACCAAACTGATTAAGACTAATTTAAATTGAAATGGACTGTTCCTTTCACCAGCCTGTCTTCCAATGAAAAACAGACACATATACTGATTGTGTCTACTCTGCATAGGGTGTGCATTATACCGTACAGTTGTGTTGCTTGTTTTTATCTGATGTTTATATCACATCCGTTCTTTGTAGCCTCTTTCCCTCACCTTTTCCCATTTCAAAATGTTTCGTTTTAGGTAAAATCATTTCTCACTCCAAAGGCAAAGGGACTAAGTCAAAGTCAATGAAAATTGGTACAACTGACACAAAAATTACACACAGTTTGGTACAATTCAATCTAATTGGGAGCCTTTTCTTCAAGGTCCATGGTTGACTGAGGATGGATATTAAATTACCATTCATAATACTAAAGAAATGGTCCATTCAAATCAGGGTTGAAATATTGTATATTGACTGAAAAATGTGGAGAAGCACCTGGCAGGTGCATTTATACTCAGCTTAACCTGTCATAAAGGAAGAAATGAAATATTACAAAATTGAAATAGGTGTAAAGTTTCTTTCCGACCATCCATAGAAAAATAGTTGAATTTTTATGGTCTGTGTGACAACTTTAACCACTTTTATCTATTTAGTCATGTAAAAATAACTATCTCCCCACAAATGTTTGCCTGCATTACTGTTAAGCAAATGTTCTTTCACCATCAAATTCCACTTCTGCAGTATGTTTTGTCATAGAAAAGCACACATTCTCCTTAATAATACAAATAATTCACTTATCATAGTCTATTATATATCTATTCCATTCTTGAACAGCATTACTGCTTTTGGTTTTTTAGTTAAATGCTAAAGAATTTCAGAATGTCATAATATACGTAAATGGTCTTTGAACTTCATTGCAAAAGAACACCATGTCTTAAAAACCAAACAGAGATGATCAAACTCAATTCACCTCAATTCAGCTGTCACAACTGAAAAAATTAACTGGAACTCTCTTCTGCTGTTTCTAGGAAGAGATCATAGTATGAGTTCAAAGTTCTGTCTTTAACCATGGCATACATTTACAAAAACCAAAACTAGAATTTATAATACCATTTGCAAGGGGTCGTCAAGTTTTTTTTACAAATCTTGAGTGGTAATTTCAGTAACACTGTTGAAATTTAGAATACAGGTTTAAGATTACAAATAATTTTTGTGTATTGGAATCTAGAGGGCATACACTGTCCTTAGTTGCATGTATGCCACTTCTGTTGAATTCAATGGGAGTTGCCTGCATACATCTGGGGCAGAATGCTCACCCTCAATACATACTTATATAAACCTTGTGGGCCAGATACACAACTGATGTAAATTGTCATAGCTCAATTGAAGTCAAAGCATTAAATGGTTAAAAGTCAACAGGACAATTTACACCAGCTAAGGATCCTAAGTGAGGCTGACTTCTGAGGGCTCCTTCATAAGCCCTAGTGTAGAGGCACACTGAGAGCAAGGCTGGGGGTGGGTCAGGTGTGTCCAAGCGCCTTAGCATGTAGTGCTGAGGAGATACTGAGCAGTGTTGCAGCCTATAGGAAAGCTGCTGTAATTTAGACAGGTCTCCAAAGATCAGGACAAGGTTTATATTCTGTATTTTAACTGTTATCTTCTTGTTTTGTCCATGGTCCTAACCCTCTTTCTCCCTTGTATAACTCCTGGTAGGAGTAATCTGTGTGAGCAGATATACAGAGTTCCATAGCTGGCCAGAATAATTAAGTTTAATCCTTAGCTGCTTTTCCAGCATTATATTGGTCTTTTGGGGGTGAAAGGGCAAGTGAGAGAGGGAGACTAATAAAAAGACAGAATTTAGCTTTGAATGTTAAAATAACCTCAACAATCTGTTTCTCTCTCCCTTCTCAGCCAGATCCTCTAGTGGTGTAAAGTGGCAGGTGTAGCTCCATTGAAGCCAATAGCGTTATGCCAGTTTACACCAGCCAAGGATCTGGTTCTCTCCTTTTTCTGACTTATAGTCAGCCCTTTCCATACTCCCTCCCAAAAAGGCATTAACGCTTTCCACGATGGTCCAAAAAGAAGATATTAAAATATTAAAATTAAGAGGAGCATGTGATAAAAGAATCCCAATTAGTGTAAGTTAAAAAAAAATCCTTTATCCCCCATTTGTGATTAAGTAAGTTTTGTTACAGTTTAACAAGCAGATCACTTGATTAATTCAATCCCCTATATGAATATGATATTCCTATTAGTTTAGTTTCATTAGTACACACCAGTTGGCCCAATTAATCTTTGGCTCATGCATACCTATGACAAGACAAGCACTATACAAGAAAGAAAAAATAAGATATTTGCATGATTTTAGAGACTGAATAATAATGAAAAGTTCTCAAGTTTCAATAAAAACAGATGGAAGCATCAAGGATAGATGCCTTAAAAAAAATCCTGGCACTGCGAAAAGCAGCAAAGAAAGCCAAAAAATGTTGTAAAACTTAAAAACAAATGTTGGTTGGCAGCTTTGAGTAATCTTACAGAAAGGTAGATTGCTTATTGATAAAAGAGGCGCACACTAAATTAATGTGTATTTGTGTAGTCTCTTTGTATCTTAAAATTAAATCTATCCAGTCATGCACTCGACAGATGTAATAGCTGATTTTGATGACTTTTGCAAAACATTAAGATGTAATTAGGAAAGCATCCAAACCTAGTCAGCAAATTAATAGGTCCAGAAAGTTCATTTTGGATTTGCTTTATATTTGCTAGCTATGATCATTTTCTGTGTATAGGCCAGGTTCTTACAAGTGTTACAAATCAGTTTAATATATAGGAAAATAGATTTAGTACTACAACACACAGTGTTACAAATCAAATCCATTAGAGTTGCCCGTATTTAATAGAAAACAGTATTTTTCATTTCTCTCTTGAAATTTTTGATCATTCAGTTAACATCATTATTTTCCAACAGACTGGCATGTTTGAAAATGTCATTAGTTCAGGAATGTTTCCCTTGTTTCTGGGCTACTAACTGAAATTAAAACATCTCTCCAGTGCTGCATGGCTGTGAGGGTCAAGCATTGTTTTTTCCACCTTTTGTCATCAGACAAGCTGGGATATAAAAAATAGTATATCAATAAAATACCAACTTTAGCTGACATCAGGTTTCTGGCCTCAATGACAAAAAATTATTTCACCCATTATCAAGACAATTATGAGAATGACTGAGCAGGCATTTTGTAATACATAATTTGTACTTACGGCACTGAGAGTGACCTTAAATAATGCAGCCTATATATTATAATGATCTGTAACAAAAAATATCACTTTCCTTGCAAAGATTCTACTTAAGAAATTTAACTGCGAACACTTGAAAGCAAAATAATAATAAAGCAATTCTTGATCATGACACGAGAGTTAAAGTTGTGTTAAGTTCTGCCATTATAAACTCAATTTTTCAGAAGGTTGTAATTCTGGTTGCCATGAACATTTGTTTTAATGTGAAACTTTGGTTCTGTAAGGATAGGCCAAAATTACAGGCCCTGAACTTAGTACAGTTTTTTGGAGTAACATTAAGGAGGACAAACCAACACAACAAGAAGGGCCGGCTGTAGGCACCAGCAAAACAAGCTGGTGCTTGGGGCGGCACGGCCGGCGCCAGAATGCCGCCCCTAAAAATGTGCCCCGGCCACCCTAGCTCACCTCCACTGCTGCTGCCATGGCGCACGAAACAGCTGATTCACGTGCCGCTACTCACCCTCCCTCCCAGGCTCTCAAACCTGAGAGGGAGGGGGAGATCCCGAGCGTCCGCGGCGCAGGCGCCACTTCTCCCCCTCCCTCCCTCCCTCCTAGGCTTGAGAGCCTGGGGGGAGGAGGCAGGGCTGGGGATTTGGGGAAGGGGCGGAGTTGAGGCGGAGCCGGGGGTGGGGTAATTAAAGAAGGGGGGGGGCAAAATTGTTTTTGCTTTGGGTGGCAAAAATCCTAGAGCCGGCCCTGACAACAAGGAAAATTAAAGTTAAGGTTAAAACTCTTACCTGAGCTCTCCTTATTGCACCTATAATACAGTTCTTAAATATATGTATAATGCTATGAATAAGGATGGACTAATAGTTTTACTTAATAAGACTCAGTCTGAATTTTTGCTTGAAACCAAAACTGAACCTTCCTTGATGTTTTAAATTATTACAGTTGGTAAATTAAAAAAAACAAAAACAAAAAACAACTTTTATATGCCTTTGCCCTTCCTTCGTGGATCAGAAACAGATGTATTGAAATGCAAGTAGGGTTATTCTACCAGCATTTTGGGTCCACCTGAGCTCCAGAAAATCTCATGAGTGTCTCTATTCATGAAATTTCCAACTTCCAAGTGTAACTTCCAGACAAAAAAATTGTGAATAAATTTGGAAAAGCACCTGAACTTCTGAATTTCCTTCTTTTGGTAGGTTTATCATATTTAAGGTTATTGAAATGCATTTATTTCAGACTCAAAGAAATAAAACACTATATCATCAAGTTTTTCTCTGTTGCCAGATGACCATATATAGAAATATTTAAATCTATTTGTATCTAGTAATATTGTTTCTCCATAATTAAGTCATCCTGTGTTTGTCCTTTCAACTTTGGAAGGAGAGCATAAACCGTACAACCAAAGAGCAAACTGGATTAATTTTAGACTCAGACTTGTGGCAGTCATTAGGGAGGGAAGTGAATCCAGAATATAACACTTTTGAGATCAGTTATGGAACCCATATGCTTTCTGTGCATGCCTGGTAAAAATGTGCAACTTCATTACATATTAGAGGCTACACATTTTAATTCTGGCTCATTAATAGGTCTGAGGCAAGTGAAAGTGGCCTGGGAAGAGATCCAGTTTTCTTTACAAGGATGGCCAAGGCCTATGTCTCTGGGTGAGATCCACCAATTTGCATAGAATCTGCACAAGGCTCCTGGGCCATGGAATCCCATGGTGACTATGCACATGGGAAGTAGCCATGTAGGCGGTCTTTGCACCTCCATGTGCTTGGGAGGCACACACTCTTCTGTTTTCAAATATGCCTACCAAGTTAATGAGGAGGCAGGGAAAAAGGGGCCACAGCTACTATTACAGCCCATAGGCTGAGGGCCACTGATGGACATGTTACAAAGCTCTACTGCCATCCCTCTATCTCCACAAATTTCCCAGCACAAAGCCTTTTTGCTCAGGCTTCGGATGGGGTGTATGAATTTCATCCTTTGTGAAGAACTTCTCTAGCATATAACAGTGTATTGATATATGACAGACTCTAACTAATGAAAACATTAGATGAGATCAACAAACTGGCAGTAGTAATGGGGTTCTACATGATCCCAAGAGACAAATTTACAGGCATCTGCCGGTAGTATCAAGGAAGATGAGCTAATGCCTTTATATTAATGCTGGAAAGATTAATCCAGGAGATGGGCATCTGTACTCTACATATGCCAAGATCTACCACATAACTGGGATGCATAGATGAAGAGGAAGAAATTATAATAATTATAATTGCAGTGTCCAGCAACAGACAATAAAACAGCAGCAGCAATATAAGCAAATGACTGTGAGTATTAAAGAATACTATAAGAATACAAATCATGTCTTAAATACACATCCATTTGTTATGTGAGACTTAATATAGAAAAAGGAGTTTACTTAAGATATTATTTTGTCAGCTTTGCATGACTCTTCTGCATTATGGCACAACCAACAGCAGGACATAGACATTTTGTGATAAAAATCTGACTCATGAGATTTCTACCATTTTTCTGCAGATTCACAAAGTGCAAATTGTTCAGAGATCACCTTCTGGAATTCTGGGAGCTTACCTAAATTGAACTTCCAAACCCAAGGCCTGATCTTGCAGACACTTATTTCCAAATATAATGCTTGCATGGACCTCAGTGGGACTACTCATGGGTGTAAGCACAAGATTCTTCAGGACAAGGCCTCAGTTGAGGATCAAACATCTTAATAACAATAACATATTCCTGTGATTATTTGGTTATCACATCTAGCAGATTCTAAAATTTGAAAACTAGATTGGTCTTTATTTAGTAGATCATTTCTTTTTAATTACCTTCTGTTCATATTGTAACTATATTTCCAAAACACCCTGCTTTACCAAGGCATGTTTATAGCTAGCTCCAATTACCATTAATGTAGGGCACACATACCATGGGCACAATAGCAGCCCCCAAATTACATGTTCAATGGTTAATATGAAAAGAGTATTTGAATTATATTTGTGCCCTGTAACTTAAAGTAGTATCACATTTTAGAGTTAGATATAAAAATTTAAGTCTGCCAGCAGGAAAGTACTCATATTATAGATCACAAGTAAAGATCTAGGAGCAGTGGAAATGTTTTAAGCACATACAGTACAGCCTTTATTCATTACATTAGTTTTAATAAACACCTGTAACAAGAAATTACTGCACTAGGAAAAGAATCATAATTCACATCCTAGTTAACCATAAGTCTAACCATATTTTTAGCCCATCTGGACTTTAGACAGGTCTCCTCCCACCAGACCCACAAAATGCAGTGTTTTAGAAACATAAATATTAGAAAATCCATTCAGAAACAATTTCCATTTAATTTTCTCAAGCGGTGCAGTACACATATGGAAATGAAGTATATATAACAACTATTTTCTGCCACAACGTTGAAAATGAGGATAGGGCATTTAACGAGTCCCCAGAAGAGCTGGAAATGATGTCTATAGTTAAGGTTTCTTAACACTTTGCATTATAAACTCAGTTTTCAGTTGCTTATAACTTTGACCAACTTTAACTGATCAGGCTGAAACTTTCAATGCTTGCTCTCTGCCTCGGGCCAAACCGTTTTTTTTGTACCATAGGAGGTGATCAAATAACATTCACACATTATACAAAGAAGTTAAATGAGAAGTTGCACCATGTTGTTTCTGGCAAAGCTGAGTTGAAAACCCAGGCCTCAGAAATGACAAGCCTTATCCACTTAGCCACATTATCTTTCAGAAAATGTGCCAAAACTATGTACATGGCTGTGCCCTTCTCTGCAACCACTAAATCATACGTCCTTCAAGTCAGAAATAGAACCCCAAATTCTTGCTTCCCAGCATTCATTCTGTTGTTTAGGAAATAATTATGTAAGCCACAGGCAACCTGTGTGTCTCATCCACCATTAATGACTGGTCCACAGAGAAGATAAAAGCCTACTGCTACCAGTTACTTCAAGGTTCCAATCTGATGACCCACGTGAGATTGCATTATAATGGAGTTATCATTTTTTTCAGTTTGCTTTTCAAAAAACAAAAAACAAACAAACAAAAAACCCCCAAACAAATAAACAAAAAAAAACCCTCTAGGAAATGACATACAAAAAACTGCATTAAAAGAACATTTAAGGTTGCAATGTCAAGCACTCAGAAGTTAAGAAATGCCAGAAATAAGGTTGTCTCTGTTGATATACTGTGAACCCTGACAAGTTTAAATGATAATGATTCCAATTTTACCAGTAAGAGAGATCCAGAGGGGTTCCTTGGTTGATTATAATGACGATATACCAGTTCACTCCTACTGAATGTCTGGCCCATAAATTCAGAGAACAAGAGAAAAAATATAGAAATGATGCACCTGATCTTTTTTAAAGATTCAAGAATCCAGGGTTATATACAAAACTGTGTGAGAAAATATACATATAATCTGTGTGTAAAATTACTGAGATTGTGCATGAACACTTGATAACTGTTGTGTGGAAATATCCAATTTTTATGAGGGCTCATAATAGTCACATTTCCAAATTAGGCATATGACTGTGTGTATCCCCGGACTTCCATAGGTGTTGAGAATCAGATTCTGAAAGTTAGCTGTGTTTTCTTCAGCAAGAAGTTATGTATCTGATATTTACAAATTAATGAATTGAATTTATTTGTGGTTCTACTCCCTGGAGATCATAACTCTCCCCTGCAAGAGGGTTCAAAGAGGAAAATGTTACTTGCATCCTTTTCTGATCTCTGGCACTCACATGCACAGCCAGCCAAAATCTAAGGAATAACCCTGCACTGCCTAGGAGATGAATTATATGACTTTATAAATCCCTTTCATCCCTAGTTTCAAAGGCACAGATTGTCTCCTCCTGTTCCAACCACTTTGCACCATTCAGTCAGAGGAAAACCAATGAAATGTGGCTCTTAGGGAGAATTCCCCTATTGTAGGGAAGCTCTTGGGTGGCATAAATTAGTGTAGACTGCCTCTATGCCAATTACCCACCCTCTTACACCCTAGGGTAAAGGCTGGAGAAGGTGTGTTGACATGTGCTAGGGCAGGCGTGTGCCTGTGCTATGCCAATTCACAATTGGTGTAAGGTTGTATAAGGACCTCAGGAAGCTGGTATAAATTAGGGCAGACCTTAAAAGGCTTCAGCTTACATCAATGGGCTGGGCTGGGTACAAATGAGAATCAGAGAAGCGTAACTGGCTTGGCACTGGAGTGAATCTGGCCTTAAGATTCCTTTACCTCAGTTCATTTAAAAGTCAGACTCACTGTTTTATTATATAATGAAGCTACCTTTTGTGATGAAGAATCTAAGTGCATGCACACATCTCAATTATCCTTAGATAGCATTTATGAAATCCTCTGTAGTAGATAATCAGCATCTGACCTATCAAAGAGGAAGAAGGAGAAGCTGTTCCATAAGGCAACAGTTCAGAGGAGCTTATCACAAACTGTGAAAGTCACTGTCTCCACTTTCCCCTCAGACATTGTCAAACTTCAGGCAGGTAAACAAGAACAAGGAACTTTCAAAGGCTAAGAAACATTAACCTCACAGAACATAAAAAGTGCCATGAACAGCATGGAGCAAACAATGTTTGCTCACAGCAATTAGTGAGATCAGGGATGATAAAATCCTAGTAGCACATTAGCTTTAGAGTGCTTGTAAAGTTTAAAGGACCCAAAACAATGGGATACAGCAGTGAAATTTGCAATCCTGCTGCTGCAGAATGGGGAATAGACAGGGAAGAAGGCTGGGGTCTCAGAAAGTTCATATGATTTAAATAAGCTCTAAAGTGTTTCGTTGCTTATGCTTATGAACTCTGAACCTTTTGGAGTTTTCCCATCACTATCCTTAGCCACCGTGGAGGCCCAAGGGACACATTTGATAAATATGCTTCAATCCAGTATGAACAGTTTTACTAATATACCAGCTAGCATTGCAGACATTGTGATGTGTTCAACGCAGACAAATGGAAGATGTTGACTGACTTATTTTTTCTGCTTGGACACCTGAGGTTCTCCTCTTCCCCCTTTGGATAATCTAACTCCTCCCCACTCCCCTTTTTTGTTGCTGTTTTGATAAAGATATCAGGTTTGTGATTCTAGATAATTGATTAGAATTCCCAAGATTGGAGATTTGTTATGAAAGTTTTGCACAGCTGTAGTTTCTGAGCAATCATTGCAAACCTTAGTTGATGTTTCATTTCTTGAGGAGTGATTTCCCTGAAATATATGGAGTGTCTTTCTTGGTGATTTGGGAATAATATATTTATATTTTATAATGAATGTACATACAGCAGCAGGGAAAACAGACCTAAGAATTATATACTATGGGTGCAGGTGCACCTTCAGTGATAGACTACAGACAAATCCATTTGTAACTATAAGCCTTTTGATCATACACCTGATATAAAAGCCAAATGTTCTGATAAGCAATATACTTTATACCTTATATATATATACATATAAGCAATATACCTTACTGATAAAAGATAGCTAACATAAATGCATTCTCTTTTAAAACTGCCACAAAGCCAAGTAATGGTCAGATTATTCAGCTGTCCCTGCGCCACTCCCTATTTGGAAACATTTTAACATGGGAATCATTGCTCCTTATTTCTGACTGGGCCCCATTACCTCCATTCCTCACTCACTTCTTTGAGGTCAGAATTTAGGTTTCTTCTCTACAAGACTCTCCAGCAGTAAGCATTTCAATTTAATATTCTTCATTTCCAGTTCAGACTGCCCTATATAAAAACAGAAGGTACAGAGAAAATCATATAATAAAAGGCAGCAAACAAAACAATACTAACTTACAATGTCACTAAAGAAAGTCCCACTAAGCCAACCTAAAGTTAGCTACAGGTTTTGAATTAAGCAAGATGATCCCCTTTCATATTAGTCCTTTGTGTCTCTAGCAAACAGTTTGTCACGTTTCCCCCAAATTTCAAACTCCAGGATATATCTTTGCCAGGGTGGGCCATTTTTAACTTTATAGGAAAATTGATTTTTGTCTTCATTTTCTAAAACCAAATTGGATCAAAGTGAGCCTTCATCCCAATTTTTGTTTCAGTTTTGAGCTCTGGGTTTGGGAGCAGAGAGAGAAGTAGAACAGTGCAGGGAGTGTCTGATTAACTTCCCATCCCTACAAATGGCGTCTTTGACCTGCTGTGGGATCTAAGTCAGACAGTTCCAGCCCTGCAGAGTCCAGCATCCAGATAGCAAAGATTTGACCCAGTGTTGACTACTGACCAGGAAGCCCCAACCAGAGGCAAAGACTTTTTAAAAGTCAGCCAGTGTTCACAGCACTGAGTTGTAGACTTATTCCCAGCACACCATCTGTCTGGGGAAGGTGCCAGGGAGGAAACTGGGCTTAGGAAGAGTTGTGAGTGTTGTGAGGTGGTAAATTTGTTGATGTGTTCATACTCATTAGTTAACCTTAACCCTATCCTTCCCCAGATCCTATTTTCCTGCTCCCTATAAAGTCCCCCTTTTGTGTTGTTATGTTTGGGTGTGTCATGTCTTTGCTGGGTTTGTGTTCAAGTACTTTACTGTTTCTTGTGTACTGGGTTTTATACTCCTTGACAGCAGTGGTAGTGTTATTCATTTTCCCAAGGAACAGCACCCCCTGTATCTCAGGAACAATGAGGAGTCACTTTGGGTGGAGGCACCAGGCCTCAAAAAAATAATAGAGGATCCAATCCATGTGAGGAGAGGGGAAAAGCCACTCCATGTAGCAAATGCCAGGGCAAAGGTTTGAGCCACACCTCCAGGAAAGGGCTACATCAGATATTCAAACATAGCTAGCTATTACAGAAATACATTTTTTCTATAGAGTAACAACTTGGATGTAAAGCAGTCTTTCTAAAGATTCCCAAATGGCTGAGTGAATACTGCTAAAAATTATTCACATTCATTGGAACTTTACGATGAATTTCCTTTGATTGTCTTTAAGGCCCCTCTGTATTCAGTAAAATAACTTTCCCACCGTTGAATGCACAAAAACAGCTAGTTTTAAGCAGCTATTGCACAATATTCATGAAAAGTGGTTTTCAAATGTCCAATTGTAAGAATTGTACCTCCCTTGTATTTTAAGAATTATGCTTATTTAGTTAAAGAACGTAGCATATGACCTATGAATTCAAGCAACACAATTCAGATTTTTAATTGTGAATATCTAACCATATCCCCTCATTTGGGACCTCTCTTGGATTCCCAACTCCAAATAAGAGGGGGCAGAAGGGATCACCACTTCCAAACTGGTCTTTTCAATGCTGTAGTCACTCTTCCCACAGCTCGAGGCATCAACCTCACTTCCTGGTGCAGCCTGTAACTCCTTCCCCTCTGCCCTACCAGTGCCTTTTTAAACTGGTAGAGCAGAGAGGGGATTGCCTGGCAGCTTCTGAAGGGTGAGGCCTCCCTGGCCCAGTACTGCCCCTCCTTAGTTGCATGTTTCAGAACCAACATGAATGTTTTGAAGATTCTTTAGAATGTTAAAAGAAAATTCTCCAAGTTGTCAACAATAAAATTCTCATTTTTAAGTTCATGTTTATAATATAAATCAACGATTGAGTTTTCAAAGTGCCTAAATCAATGGAAGTTAGGTAGCTAGGTGATTTTGAAACTGCCACTAGGCACATATCTACGTCTTTAGGTGCCCCAAATCCAGCTTTTTGAAAGTAAATGGGATTTTGGTTCCTAAATGCTAAAGTCAATTGAAAATGGATTTAGGTTCACTAGTCACTTAGGTGCTTTTGAAAATTTTAAAGCAACTCTTCTAGTAATTTTATCTCCGTCAGTCAGATAAGAACCAACTGTTTATTATGTGCACTAAATATATTCCTTAAGCCTTTGACTAGTTCAGATAATTTTTATCTGATTGTTAAAGGAAGAGTCTCTCAATCGTTAACTCTTAAACAAATTATTCCAAGAGATTTATCTGACTAAAGAAACCCTATTCTTGTCTGAAACTAGAGCAGAATTATTAAGATAACACTTTTTTACCTTACAATCTTAAGTAAATCCTAGCCTGGAATTTATCCACTTGTCCTCCACTCCCCTGCAATGAATACTCTGCTTACCATAGACCTAATTGAAAGCCCACTGAAGTCAAACAAAGGACTCCTATTGACTTCAATAGGTATCTGCCTGGGGAAGAAGAGTGGTGCTCATGTTCGGTTCTGTGGGACAGGAAGGAATAATGACACAATATTGGTCAGCATGATAGGCAGTGATCTCAGCGCACCAGCAGCCTTGCCATTGTCATTTTTTGTAGGTATCTCATCAAAGGAGAGTTTTGAGGAGGGATAATATAGATGTGGATAATGAAGTAGCTTTGCAGATGTTTTTGAGGCGCTTTTCCCAAGTGTGAGGGGGCAGCTTGGAAGAAAGCATGAAGGTACTTGTTTCAAAATTTAACAAGTGGGCGATGGAGACTGGCATCAGGAGTCCACACCTTGATAGCAAATGAGAGATAAAAGGTAGAATGGAGATAGAGTGAATGGCCTTGAAAGTGAAGACAGGCAGCTTACATCTGATGCAACACAGAAGGGGTAGACAGTGGAGGGATGCAAATAGAGGGGAAATATGGTCAAAGCAATAGATTTGGAAAATGCTCTTTTCAGCAGCATTCTGAATGGCTATGAGCAGATCAAGATTGTATTTGTCAAGATCAGAGAAAAAAATGCTGCAGCAATTGAGACAGAAGATGATAAGAGTTTGGATGAGAACTCTAGCTGTGGATGGATAAAAAAAGGCTGTATCTTAGAGATGTTATGCAGAAAGAACTATGAGACCTATGCACGTTCATATAGAGACATAATCTCTGTCCTTTCTGGGGGAATACAAAGATGCAAAAATATGTACAGATTCTCCCCCCCAGTGCCTATATAAAGTCTTCCCTGCTAACATTTTTATTGCCATGGAAGTCAAAGTTATCAAACTATGAAATGTATGAACTGAGAGATACCTACCCACAACAATTGTGCTCATCTAAACTAGTGACCAAAATCACTCTGATTTATGTGTTTTAGCAAATTGTCATGCCGTGGAAGATTGGAAATCAGTGGTAGCCAGCGCTGAGCATTTTTGTTCATACATCTACCATATACCACCAGAGCGTCTTTTAAATTACTGTGTCCATTTTGCAGTAAAATAATAAGAGTAAAACCATTATGCTTATAGATGAAGATGTTCCACAGAATGCTATATAACTCTTCAAACTATAA
This sequence comes from Trachemys scripta elegans, assembly GCF_013100865.1. Lineage (NCBI taxonomy): Eukaryota > Metazoa > Chordata > Testudines > Emydidae > Trachemys > Trachemys scripta. Next base: position 74,979,902 of record NC_048303.1, read on the forward strand.
GTTAACTTACTCCATTTCACATAGTTTTATTTTTCTCCATTGATTTTAAAGAAAACGTGGTTGTCACCACCTTTCAAGAGCCACAAGTGCCTGATCTTCCATTATTCCTAATTAGAGAGTCTTTTTATTTTCATGCCTGCACATAACTTCCATTAATGTTAATGAGAATTCCGCATGTGCACTGATGTAAGAAAAGACCCCAAAGGTATTATGTAAATAGCTTTACAGTTGATTGGTTATTGCTGACCAACTTAGCAAAGGGATATTCTTGTGCACTAGTCACTAGACGTTGCTGTTATACAGGTTTCAGAGTAGCAGCCGTGTTAGTCTGTATCTGCAAAAAGAACAGGAGTTCTATATATACTATATAGTATATGCATCCGAAGAAGTGGGCTGTAGTCCACGAAAGCTTATGCTCTAATAAATTTGTTAGTCTCTAAGGTGCCACAAGTACTCCTGTTCTTTTTGCTGTTATACAGTTAGGTATTACTTTGGTGGTCCTGAAGGTCAACATAAGGGGGGAATAAAATATCTTGATTAAATATATAGGGTGAAATTTACCTCTGTGCAGGTGGCCCACACAAGATCTAATGAACCATTAAGTTCCTTTTCAGCTATTATAGATTTTTTTTAAATAGGAAATTCATTGAAATCAACTCTTTGGCTTAGTTCTGAGAAACTGGCATTTTCCAACAAAAAAAAAAACATTTAATTGAAAAATTCCCAACCAGCTTTACTGAGTAGTTCGATTGGCCTCAATAGCAGTATTTACATTATTTGCATGTTTGTAAGCTTTTGTAGTAGCAGAGCCATAGTGAGTATCTACACAGGCTTTCATCAGAGATGGTTTGCTCTCTATATTTGCTCCAGGAATGAATTTGGCCCAATGAATTTAGAAATCATATGAGAAATATTGATTTATTTGTGTGCAAGGACCTGCTGATCCATAAATATTGTATATATCCGAATAAATAAAACAACTAAATAGTTTAAGATCTGCCTATTTGAGAGACTACCTTTCTTCCCATGTGATGCTACTGCAATTGTGATCAACTGGGGCATTCAAACTGTAGTCCCCTCCCCAGCTGGTGGGGCCTTCTCTATCACTGGTCTATGACTTTCCCTATCCATGGTCCAAAATAGCTTGAATCTATTGACTGTCAAAGCACACAGCATAAGCTATGCTCTTTCTCAAGCTTTCAGGAAGGTGAAAACTGCATGAAGGCTACAAATTCTGGAGAAAGAGTAGGATATTATGTTATGTAAAATTACTAATGTGTTTTGTTTGGGGTTATTTTTGTTTGTTTTTCTGAGGTTAAGTTGATTGTATTTTTAAAGTTTTGTTAAAGAAGCTTAGATCCAGGAATAGGCTCTTTTGTATAATAAATCTAAAGGAGTGACAATAATTATTATCCTTTATCCAAATTAAATTATCCGAATACATAAAAATTGCATTTCTGATTAAATAGATAATTTCTGAAGCTGAAAACGTTAGTTACAAGACTGATCATTAATAGGGGAACAATATAAACCAAATTGGAAATAATGACATTAAAAAACTACTGCTGTTCTAAGTCAGGTGGTTTACGTAATACCAGTATAATAATTTATAGCTACAGTGTCAGAAATGAATTATTACTATAGTAACAGTCTACATTTCTCTGCATTTGCCCTGCAAAATTATAAAAACAATACGTTATCTTTTCTCATTAAGTGTGAAAAAGTCCCAGTAAAATATAGCTGTTAAGTTACTATTGTGTTCTATTAGCATTGTTATTTTACTATTCTATAGATCCGGAGAACAGCAGCAAATTGAGCATCAGAGTTGTGTGAACCCTGGTAAACAACCCCTGCAAGCCTGTGATCTTACTGTCCTATAAGCTTGTTCATCATTGCAAGCTTGAATGCACATATTAGGCTTGGAGTGAAATGTAATCCTATAAAATAAAGAGAGGAAGACAAAACTTGCATAACCTAGGAAGCAGGAAATACAGTCTGTCCTATACACAGCTCCTGAAATTAGAAAGAGACCCAAACAAAACCGTCTTTGACTGAACCAGCTACTGGATCTGAGGCCTGGTCTACACTACGGGTTTAGGTCGACTTTAGCAGCGTTAAACCGAATTAAGCCTGGACACGTCCACACAACGAGGCCCTTTCTTTCGACTTAAAGGGCCCTTTAAACCGGTTTCTTTACACCACCTCCGACGAGGGGATTAGCGATAAAACCGGCCTTTGCGGGTCGGAATTGGGGTAGTGTGGACGGAATTCGATGTTATTGGCCTCCAGGAGCTATCCCACAGTGCTTCATTGTGACCGCTCTGGACAGCGCTCTCAACTCAGATGCACTGACCAGGTAGACAGGAAAAGACCCGCGAAGGTTTGAATTTCATTTCCTGTTTGCCCAGCGTGGAGAGCATAGGTGACCACGCAGAGCTCATCAGCACAGGTAACCGTCATGGAGTCCTCCCAGGATCGCAAAAGAGCTCCAGCATGGACCGAACGGGAGGTACGAGATCTGCTCGCCATATGGGGAGATGAAGCAGTGATAGCTGAACTCCGTAGCAGTAAAAGAAATGGAAAAGTATTAGAAAAGATCTCCAAGGCCATGAAGGACCGAGGCCATAACAGGGACACACAGCAGTGCCGCGTGAAAATTAAGGAGCTAAGGCAAGCCTACCACAAAGCCAGAGAAGCAAACGGAAGGTCCGGGGCAGAGCCGCAAACTTGCCGCTACTACGCGGAGCTGCATGCGATCCTAGGGGGTGCAGCCACCACTACCCCAACCGTGTGCTATGACTCTCTCACTGGAGAAACACACAGGGAAGACGGTTCGGGGAACGAGGAAGATGACGATGGAGGTACTGTAGGTAGCTCACAGCAGCAAGGAAGCGGAGAAACCGGTTTCCCCAACAGCCAGGATCTGTTTGTTACCCTGGACCTGGAACCAGTAACCTCCGAACTCACCCAAGACCCTCAGGGCACACAGGAGACCTCTGGTGAGTGTACCTTTGTAAATATTTGTAAACATTACACATGGTTTAAAAGCAAGCGTGTTTAATGATTAATTTGCCCTGGCAATCGCGGCCAGTACATCTACTGGAAAAGTCTGTTAACGTGTATGGGGATGGAGCGGAAATCCTCCAGGGACATCTCCAGAAAGCTCTCCTTTATGTACTCCCAAAGCCTTTGCAAAAGGTTTCTGGGGAGGGCTGCCTTATCCCGTCCGCCATGGTAGGACACTTTACCACGCCAGGCCAGTAGCACGTAGTCTGGAATCATTGCATAACAAAGCATGGCAGCGTATGGTCCCGGTGTTTGCTGGCATGCAGACAATATCCATTCCTTGTCTCTCTTTGTTATCCTCAGGAGAGTGATATCATTCACGGTCACCTGGTTGAAATGGGGTGATTTTATTAAGGGGACATTCAGAGGCGCCCGTTCCTGCTCTTCTGAACAGAAATGTTCCCCGCTGTTAACCATGCGGTGGAGGGGAGGGGTGAAGTGATCATCCCAGAGAATCGTGTGTGTGTGTGTGTGGGGGGGGGGTGGTTTACTTGTGTTTGTGCCGCATGTTAACCGGGAAACTGCAGCCCCCTCCTTTTACATTGAAACCCCATTTTAAATGGACAACCCAATTCATCCTTGAGATGGGAAATGCGCTGCTGTTTGCAACCTTTCCCGCATGTTAAGAAGGTTAAATAAGCCAAAACACTGTGGCCTACGATGGCTACCTGCAAGCCGAAATATGCGACCTTGTAATGAAAGAGTGTACCCATTGTTCCCTAAAATGTGTCTTTTTTAACCACCTCTCCCTTCTCCTCCACCAGCTGCAAATGTTTCTCCTTCGCAGAGGCTCGTGAACATTAGAAAGAGAAAACGTAAGACGAGGGACGAGATGTTCACGGAGCTGCAGATGTCCTCCCACGCTGATAGAGCACAGCAGAATGCGTGGAGGCAGTCAATGTCGGAGATGAGAAAAGTCCAACATGAACGAGAGGAGAGGTGGCGGGCTGAAGACGATAGGTGGCGTCAGCTTGCAGACAGACGGCAAGAGGCAATGCTCCGTCTGCTGGAGCATCAAAGTGATATGCTCGAGCGTATGGTTGAGTTGCAGGAAAGGCAGCAGGAGCAGAGACCGCCGCTACAGCCCCTGTGTAACCAACAGCCCTCCTCCCCAAGTTCCATAGCCTCGTCACCCAGACGCCCAAGAACACGGTGGGGGGGCCTCCGTCCACCCAGTCACTCCACCCCAGATGATCGCCCAAGCATCAGAAGGCTGGGCTTCAATAAGAGTTAAAGTTTTAAAATGCAGTGTGTCCTTTTCCATCCCTCCTCCCCCACCCATCCCTGCTACCTTGGCAATTATCCCCCTACCTCTGTAAGGAACTAATAAAGAATGCATGAATGTGAAAAAACAATGACTTTATTGCCTCTGCAAGCGGGAGGGGAGGGGAGGGTGGGGTGGGGTGGTTGGTTTACAGGGAAGTAGAGTGAACCGGGTCGGGGGGGGGGTTGGAGGGTTCATCAAGGAGAAACAAACAGAAGTTTCACACAGTAGCCTGGCCAGTCACAAAACTCGTTTTCAAAGCTTCTCTGATGCGCACCGCGCCCTGCTGTGCTCCTCTAACCGCCCTGGTGTCTGGCTGCGCGTAATCAGCGGCCAGGCGAGTTGCCTCAACCTCCCACCCCGCCATAAATGTCTCCCCCTTACTCTCACAGATATTGTGGAGCGCACAGCAAGCAGCAATAACAATGGGGATATTCTTTTCGCTGAGGTCTGAGCGAGTCAGTAAGCTGCGCCAGCGCGCTTTTAAACGTCCAAATGCACATTCCACCACCATTCGGCACTTGCTCAGCCTGTAGTTGAACAGGTCCTGACTCCTGTCCAGGCTGCCTGTGTATGGCTTCATGAGCCATGGCATTAAGGGGTAGGCTGGGTCCCCAAGGATCACGATAGGCATTTCAACATCCCCAATGGTCACTTTCTGGTCCGGGAAGAAAGTCCCTTCCTCCAGCTTTCGAAACAGAGCAGAGTTCCTGAAGACGCGAGCATCATGTACCTTTCCCGGCCATCCCACGTTGATGTTGGTGAAACGTCCCTTGTGATCCACCAGGGCTTGCAGCAGCATTGAAAAGTACCCCTTGCGGTTTATGTAGTCGGTGGCTTGGTGCTCCGGTGACAAGATAGGGATATGGGTTCCGTCTATCGCCCCGCCACAGTTTGGGAATCCCATTTCAGCAAAACCATCCACTATTGACTGCACGTTGCCCAGAGTCACTACCCTTTCTATCACCAGGTCTTTCATTGCCCTGGCAAATTGGATCACAGCAGCCCCCACAGTAGATTTGCCCACTCCAAATTGATTCCCGACTGACCGGTAGCTGTCTGGCGTTGCAAGCTTCCACAGGGCTATTGCCACTCGCTTCTCAACTGTGAAGGCTGCTCTCATCTTGGTATCCTGGCGTTTCAGGGCAGGGGAAAGCAAGTCACAAAGTTCCATGAAAGTGCCCTTACGCATGCGAAAGTTTCGCAGCCACTGGGAATCGTCCCATACCTGCAGCACGATGCGGTCCCACCAGTCTGTGCTTGTTTCCCGGGCCCAGAATCGGCGTTCCACGGTATCAACCTGCCCCAGTAACACCATGATTTCCACATTGCTGGGGCCTGTGCCTTGTGAGAGGTCTATGGCCATGTCAATTTCCTCATCACTCTCGTCGCCGCGCTGCAATCGCCTCCTCGCCTGGTCCGGGTTTCGCCTTGGCATGTTCTGGCTCTGCATGTACTCCAGGACAATGCGCGTGGTGTTCATAGTGCTCATAATTGCCGCGGTGATCTGAGCGGGCTCCATGATCCCAGTGCTAGCTATGGCGCCTGGTCAGAAAAAAGGCGCGAAAGTAGTATCTGATGGACCAGGAGAAGGAGGGCGGGAGGGAGGGAGGGCCGAGTGACGACATGGCGTACAGGTACAGGAACAGGGAGAAACACAAACAACTGTCACACAGAATGGTCCCCCCAAAGATTAAACTGGAAACCCTGGGCTTAGCAGGCCGTTGATTTCACGGAGGAAGGGGAAGCAAATGAACACAGAACAAATCTATTTTTTACATCTTAAGGTGGCAGCCGACGCTGCAGCATGAGTGACAGCCATACCAGTATGACGATGACGGGTACCAATCATAATATGCCATCATCTGCCAAAAGGCAAGGGGCTGCTGCTGTGTAGCAATGCAGCCCCACGTCTGCCAGCCCCACGTCCGCCAGCACCCAGCATCGCCCTCGGCCTCTTCTGGGTGCTTAGCAGACAATATTGGGCAATTGGCAGAAAATAGTATATTATGACTGGTAACCGTCATCATCGAAACAGTAGCATGTCTGCCCAGGTGGCCATGATTGACAGCCATACCAGTACGACGACGACGGGTACCAGTCATAATATACCATCGCCTGCAAGGGGCTGGTGCAATGCAGCACTACGGCTGCCAGCCCCACGGCTATCACTCATGCTACACCGTCTACCGCCAAAAGGCAGTTAGCAGCTGCTGCTGTGTAGCAATGCAGTCCCACGTCTGCCGGCACCCAGAGGACATATGGTGACGGTGAGCTCAGCTGAGCTGAGCGGGCTCCATGCTTGCCGTGGTATGTTGTCTGCACAGGTAACCCAGGTAAAAAGGCGCGAATCTATTGTCTGCCGTTGCTGTGACGAGGGGGGAGGGGCCTGACGACATGTACCCAGAACCGCCCGCGACACTGTTTTGCATCATCCGGGCATTGGGATCTCAACCCAGAATTCAAAGAAAAGGCGCGAACCGCTTCTCGGCTCGAGCTGTGGCGCAAACGTAGTATCTGACGGCCTAGGGGAAGGAGGGAGGGGGGCCGAGTGACGACATGGCGTACAGGCACAGGGAATTAAAATAAAGAACGGTGGCTGTGCATCAGGGAGAGACACAAACAACTGTCACAGACTGGTCCCCTCCAAAGATTAAACTGAAAACCCTGTTGACGGAGGGAGGGGGAAGCAAATGAATACAGAGAAAATCTATTTTTTACATCTTAAGACGACGGTGCAGCGTGACTGATAGCCCTCGGCATCTTTCTGGGTGCTTGGCAGCAAATACTGGGCGGTGTATGACGATGGTCTTCAGGCCTATTGCACGAGCTGCTGCTCAGGGAAGACTCTGCTAACGTGCGATGACCCGACTTGTAATAGGCCGGCTAACAGTCATAATACACCATTTACTGCCAAAAGGCAAGCCCCACGGCTGCCAGCACCCAGATCGCCGATGAAGGCTACCAGTCTACTGCACCGTCTACCGCCAAAAGGCAGTTAGCAGCTGCTGCTGTGTAGCAATGCAGTCCCACGTCTGCCGGCACCCAGAGGACATATGGTGATGGTGAGCTCAGCTGTGCTGAGCGGGCTCCATGTTGTCTGCACAGGTAACCCAGGTAACCCAGATAAAAAGGCGCGAATCTATTGTCTGCCGTTGCTGTGACGGGGGAGGGAGGGGCCTGACGACATGTACCCAGAACCGCCCGCGACACTGTTTTGCATCATCCGGGCATTGGGATCTCAACCCAGAATTCCAAGGGGCGGCAGAGACTGCGGGAACTGTGGGATAGCTGTGGGATAGCTACCCATAGTGCAATGCTCCGGAAGTCGACGCTAGCCTCGTACTGTGGACGCGGTCTGCCGACTAGAGCACCTAGAGCATTTTATTGTGTGGACATACACAATCGGCTGTATACAACCGATTTCAATAAAACCGGCTTCTATAAATTCGAACTAATTTCGTAGTGTAGACATACCCTGAGTTTTTGAGCCTTGATTTGTATTCTAAAAGAAACTGCAAAAAATCCAACCAACCAAACAAAGGGAAAAGAACAGACATGGCAGGTGGGAGGATGGGGTTGAGCAATAACATTTTCCGAAAACAAACTGCACACAAATAATTGGATGCATGATGTATAACTGAATTCCATTTTTATTATAAGATGATATACTGCCTTGTTTGGTGTGGCATGTTTTGTGGTGTATATTTGTTTAATTCTCACAGCTTTCTCCCAAATTGTGAGTAAGTTAAAAAGAGAAATATCTATTTTAGATCATAGTATGATGATATAGATTATATTTTAACAAATTCAAATTTTGAGATTCTCAGAATAAACTGGGCAATCCAAAACACATTAAAGTCAGTGGAAAGAGTTCCTTTAACTTTACTGGAGTAGATTTGGACTAATGCTTTAAATACAAGGGACCTAAAACAATACTTAGATTAAAACACTTTAAACTCCAAACACCCAGACCTTGCAAAAATTGGCTTCAGAGTTGAACTTTGCAATATAGGTCTATCTCCGGCTTTAAGTGTTTCCTCAGACTTTAATTTATCTCCTTCAGCCTTAAAGCTTATGCAGTGGCCATTGTGTGAACTTGGGATACATATCCAAGTTCACTGTGGTTTTATTTTTTAGTATGTTTCACTGGGGTTCTCTCTCTGTGTATCTCACGCATATGCATGCGTACACAAAATCCCAATGAACTTACTCACACGGTGGCTTTTCCTTGACTCCACAGCAACAGCTATGGAGCCTTATTTGGTAAGGGTTTTCTAAAACACTGGTCTTGTTAACACTCATCAAACACAGGAAAAATAAAACAGCACATTTAACTTCTCTTCCAGTATGAAGGATTTGTGCAAATAATCAGCACATTTCTAACTGGCTAGTAACTGGCATGGTGAAAAAACAAATGGCCATATTTACAACACTGGGCAAGTTTGTTTTTGGAGAAAAAGAATCACATTCCCCTGCCAACAAAAGCAGAGCGGTGTGTACAGTTAGTAAAGCTTTTCTTAGCTGCAAAATTAGTGTCAAATCGCTAAAGCCCATAAAGTACGTCAGCGTAAGTCACTCTCATTAATTTGATGGGTGACGGTAGAATTCTCAAACAGCAGGTTCCTCATTCTGGTTTTTATTTTAATCAGCTAAATAATGAGCTGGGGGTAGAGTTGCTTAACCAGGCCAAGGGAAGAAGAAAGCAGAATCATCTTAAAACACCAATCCTGGATTTAATAGCCTACAACAAAACACTAAGCAGGTCAGCTTCATGGTTCAGCAATTCCTAAAAGCCCTGTCTACTTCTCAACAGCTTATCGGCAGCCAGTGTATAAGAGCTCCCAATGAGATCTGATTTACAGCACTGAAAGGTTTTGCAGCGAAAATGGAGGGCAAAGATGGTAGAGTGCTTTCTGTCTTTTTTCTTTTTTTTCTTTTTTTTTTTTTTTAAGATCTCAGAAACTGATTCAGACCTCATGATAGGGACCTCTTACACTTTGCTTTGACATAAACAGGTCACAATGCCTGGAAACGCTTATGCAGAACTCAGCAGCAATCAGGTTTGTTTTTTCTGGGTCAAAGTCAGTTTATCTTGTTAAGCTATCTAATTGAACACAATCCATGTAATACAACAGAACTAAGTGCATTAAATGAGGAGGAGACAGGAGGGAAGTGGGTTTACATTTGTGGAGCATTGGGAGGGGAGAGACGGGGGCTGTCCTTTCCTGGAAATACCTAAATTATCTTTAAAATGAACCCAAATTCTGCTCTTTTTCTCCCCAAGTTCTCTCTGTGTATATATCTGTCTACATACATGCACACATGAATCTGATTGGTCTCTTGTGATTGTGAGCCAGTATTCTGGCTCAATAGAAAGGGACAGATTCTGATCTCAATTTCCTCCAAAGTAGCTCCACTGTAGTCAATGGAAGTACTCCAGAGATATACTGGGGTAACCAAGATCAAAATTCTTACCCAAAATGTTCATTACACTGGCAACATGACTTAAACCATTGTTGCACGGACCAGGGCCCTGTGCAGAACGCAGTAAAGTGAATTATATAGAACACTTACATTTTCCTAGTACTATTAGATTTGCCTTTTTACATAAATGCTTAACTTATGATAAAAAACAGAGCTGTGTCAGTTCTTTTCAGTCTCAGCACATTTGCTATTAGCATAAGAAATGCTGCTTATGGCAGAGCCAGCCGTGCTTGAAATTTCTGAATTAATGGATTTGATTTCCTCTTGAGACAAACCATCAGCCTTACAGTAATGGAAATAGATATAGTTGGTAAAACAAATAAAAAGCTGGCATGCAGATAAAATGGGTTTCAGTTTAAAATAGTAATGTTGTAATTGAAGTGAACAATTACAGGGTAGCTCCTAGGCACAAAAGAAATACCATAAAAATGAAGTAATGTTTTTGTTAAGTATAGTCATTTCATGAAAATGTAGAGCTGCAGATGTCATTGTCTGGAAAAAGGAAAACTATACTTATTCTTTACTGAGATCATTCAATAAAACATTTTCCTGATTTTAATAATCACTAATATTAACCCTAAATTTCACCTTGGGAAAAAGATAGGGCAAGAGAAAGACAAAGCTTATCAGTTGGTAGCATCCCAAAAATATGCTTTCCTTATCAAGGATCAGAAACATAAGAATTTTTACGGGAGAATGAGTTTCTTTTAGCAGAAGAAAGCTGCAATATGAAATAAGCCAGGAAGAAAGGGATGGTTGTAATGTGAAGGAACCACAAACTGAGGAGAAAACCACAAGATATGGTGACAGGGTAGGAACAGGCTCAGCATCAGATCTATGTAATAAAGGTATTTTTTCTTCTAAGTGGGTCGAGTTTCTGACTAGCTTTCAGCCATACACACCACTATGGAGAACACAGACTTTCAGAATATGAAAGCCTTTCATGTTAATGTACAAAAGTAAAAGCAATAGAGCACACCAAATGTCACCAATGTAAGTGTCGCATCAAATCTGAAAGCGTATTCATTAACTCCACTTCAGCAAAATGCTCTGCTATGTCCTATATTTTCCCTTGCTTTGTATGCATGACAGGAAATGTACTATCACATTTCTTTCTAGTGATTTATTAATTAAGGAATTACAGTAACTGAATTAAAGTTTACAGCACTGCGGCTTTAATTGTGACTGTTGTAAAAAAAAATTTAAAAACCCACAAGAGTTATTTGGCACAATAACAATGTGTAGTCATTCCAATTCCATTCACTAATAATTTAAACTTATATTATACTTCTCATTTTGTGTCATGGTGCAAGAGATTACAAAATGCTCCCAAATATTTATGCATCTGCCACTTATTTAGCAATGTATATGTTTTGAAGAAATGGCATAACATAGGCTGTATTTCGTGTGGCTCCAGACACAAAATGAGCCTTGAAGGCTAGACCATCGCTAAAGTAAAAAATCCCACTCAGCCCAGTTGATTCACTGATGATTTTCAGGTGAGAACTCCTAGCTAAAAAAAGTTTCACTTTCTGATTCTGTTAATTCAGTTAGAATAACCAAATAAGGGCTGGAAATCTACTGGTTAGAGTACACGACTTTTACTCAGGGCATCTGGCTTCCAGACTCAGCTCAGCCACTTGTTCACTGTCTTACAATCTTGGGTAGCATTGAGCATCTTGTGAAGCACTGAGATCCTTTAATGAAAGGTACTGAACAATATGTTTACATTTATATTTTATTTACGGTAATTATTTCCACCTATGTTGGCCACAGACTGGCATTTTATACAAAGAGAAAAAACTCTTGAAGATAGATGAATTTACTACAAGTATTAGGCATGTCTGTATGGTAGGGTATAAAAGAGCCTATTTACATATGTCATTTTAAAGTGCTCACACTGAGATTTTACTGCTTTCTTCACACTCTCACACTTATATAAATACACCCACACAGTACAGGCAGATTTCTGAATCTCCAAGTGTTTCTCTTCCATTAGGAAACATTTTTTGAAACAAATTAGCACCAAAAACGTCCTGGTCTATAATGTGTTTATTGCTTTATTTGCTGTTTTAAAAGTTCTTCATAAATGCTTTAAACAAGATGATGTGTTCCTGTGGAATTAAGTACACACTTAATCTGTGGAGGAAAATAAATGTCTGACAAAGATTTAAATCTTTATTTTCCTTTCTTGACATGGTGGCTGGTGACATATAAATGTACTTTTTTCCCCCTTTTGACAGAGTAATAAAAATCTCATTATCTCTGAATAGGCAGCAATTTCGTTATCTAATCTTTTTACCAAAAGGTTAGTTAATTAATCAGAAACAAATCCTGATTATTATTTCAATAGAATTAAAAAGACAAATCACCAGAGTACAGCTAAATAGGGCAGGCCTGTGGTTTAACCTGCTTCATTTACATACAAGTACAATGATTGTCAGGAGCTCTTAGTGAGCAAACAGCCCCGAGAACATAAGCCAGCAGATGGTTTTCTCTCATAGCTAGCCTTTCCTCTTCTCTAATGCCTGTGATCCCATTACCTCACTGAATCCGTTACCAGGGTAACTGTTAAATTGCTGTGAAAGGCATGGTAATAAAGTAACCTGTCACACTGGCAATAAAAGCAGCAGAATTTTCCTGTTCACTGAACTTTTCAGCTCATCAATACTCACTTTATGGAGAAATTCACCACTACACACAGGTCAGCTGCAGGAATTGTTCCATGAGGCTTTTGAAAAGCAAACTAAAGTTCATGTAAACATGGGAAAGATATAATTAAAGGCTGGATCCTAAGGTGCACACAGAGCTAATGCTTTGCTATTTACTTTAGAAGGTTAGGAGGAGATTTGAGATATTCAGGTTGCTCCCTTTTTTAAGCATACTATATAAATAACCTTTACTGTGGAAAGGAGAGTGATTAATCCAAAATCATTTTGATATTGTTTAAAACCACAACCTCTGTGCATGTAGACTGCATCCTTTAACAGATTTATTCTAGTCTACTGGCTATTTGCTGAAGAGATTGGACTCACAGAAGAGTTTGATACCAGAAGGATTCACTTGAAAGTATTTGCCAGCATTCTGCAACATTACTCCACAAACTACTGTTTTACATACTTTTGAAGTGAGTTTTATTCCTTTAACAGGTAAATGGAATCAGCTATATAACTGTGACAGTAAAAGCATATGAAATCATCCTATGAAAAAGGCACAAATGTTATTGTACTATCCTTCCATCTGGAAATGTTCTTCCACTGTTTCTACGTAATGCATCTATCCTACTGCAATCATGATCTAGAAGAAGATTTTTCTTCCAGAAAAATGAGGTAAGAGTTTTTTTTTCACACGGGACAATCAACAAATGTCAATGATCAGTACTGAATTTGAAAATATCATGTGGAAAAACCCTACTGACTTCAGTTAGGTTCACAAGAAACAATAAGAACGTGGATGAACACAGAAGTTCATATATCTAATCCCTGTTATTAGCTATTTGCAGACTCTATACTTTCAGCTTCATTTGGTAATGCCATTAATTATACAGCAGTAACCTTGGAATATATTGGAACTTGCCTGTTGAGATAACTTCTCTCTCTCTCTCTCTCTTTCATTTGTTTTTAACTTGCAGAGGCTTACATCTTGTTATGAAAATTTGAAAGTGATTCTTTGACCAGCAGGAGGCATGAACCACAGCTGCAAGCCATGAAAGACATGTCTCTAAATAGGAGATGTCTGCACTACATAGTCCTCAGGGTGTGGATTCAAAGTAGTGCTTGTTCTACTTAAACTACAGAGTGCACTTTCTTCAATATTTAGCCATCTCTGTTCAATCTAATGCTAATCTGTTTGTCAGAATACTATTACAGAGCCAAATCCTACAGTCTTTACTAGGGAACCAAGCCTGCATTCTTTGCACACCTCAAACTCCCACTGACTTAAGTAGTAGTTTTAAGTACAGAAGGACTGCAGGATCAAGTTTAAGGGTGTGATCCAAAGCCCACTCTGTCAATGGGAGTCTCTCCAGTGACTTCAATTACTTTTGATCAGATTTTATGGGCCAGATTAAGAAGATGGGGAGTTAGATTCCTGAAGAGGCACTGAGGTGCCTAAGCCATCATTGAGGGACCACTGGAATTCACAAAACCACCATTCAGCTGCCTTGCCTTGTAGGCACCTAAGTTTCCACCAGTAAAGTCCTTAATGGCCTCAGTTTCCGTCACAGGCACAGCCACCTGACACCACTGAGCAGATCAGTACCTAACACAGTGGGATTCAAAAACTAGGCATTCCCCCATGTAACTCTCTTGTGAGGCCCAATCCTGTAGGTGTGCTCAGGGCACACCCACCCCCGCACAAAAGACAGCTAGAGGAGAAACAATAGTAGCCTCCTTTTAGAATCATAGAATAGAATCATAGAATATTAGGGTTGGAAGAGACCTCAGGAGGTCATCTAGTCCAATCCCCTGCTCAAAGCAGGACCAACACCAACTAAATCATCCCAGCCAGGGCTTTGTCAAGCTGGGCCTTAAAAACCTCTAAGGATGGAGATTCCACCACCTCCCTAGGTAACCCATTCCATCACCCTCCTAGTGAAATAGTGTTTCCTAATATCCAGCCTAGTCCTCCCTCACTATAACTTGAGACCATTGCTTCTTGTTCTGTCATCTGCCGCCACTGAGAACAGGCTAGCTCCATCCTCTTTGGAACCCCCCTTCAGGTAGTTGAAGGCTGTTATCAAATCCCTCCTCACTCTTCTCTTCTGCAGACTAAATAACCCCAGTTCCCTCAGCCTTAATAGCATAGTGGTTAGAGTACTCCTCTGCCTAGGATGTGGAAGATGCAGATTTGAATCTCTTCTTTCTCTGATGTGGGGCAGGGATTTGAACCTAGGTCTATCCCACATGACTTCCCAAACCATTGGGCTACAGGCTATTCTAGGGTAAAGCTTTCTCAATTTCTCCAGCTGGAAATGTTTCACTTTGTGTAAATGAAATAAAGATGCATCTGAAGAAGTGGGTTTTTTACCCACAAAAGCTTATGCCCAAATAAATCTGTTAGTCTTTAAGGTGCCACCGGACTCCTCATTGTTTTTGTATAAATAGTTGACTATTAATTGAAGCAGGGACTGAAACCTGGGTCTCCTCATCCCAGATGAGTGTGCTACCCAGCAGGCTATGTTGAGTCAGTCATTCTCATTCTCTCTCTGGCCAAATAAAAATTAAAATGGTTCTTTTCTTGAGGTGCAGAATAGTTCCTATAACACTTCCCCTTCATATTGCTCCAGGATTTTGCTTCACCCCCCATCCCCCCCATGAGGCTATGCTTCCTCATTATAGCTGGTATGGGACACGGTTTCAAATAAACCAACATTCTTGCTTCCTACAAGAAGGAAGTAATAAAAATCTCATGATAAAACCTGCTCCCATGAGATTTCCACCAATTCTGCAAACGTAAGACGTTCAGATAAGATGCCCTGTATGCATATGCAGTTTTTGCTGAGAAAAGTGTGTTCATATCCTTTTCTGCTTCATTCAATTACATCAGTGTCAGGAATGTAATGTGGGGCTTTGGGAATCCTGTCACCCTACTGTACCTTGTAGCTTCCCATTGCATATAAAACATATCGTATCTAGTGTGAAAACTGGAGTATGGGGCTTAACATTTTCTTTTTGAGAGTAATTAAAGTAAATCTTAAATGCTCAACTTCTGGGAGAATGCAAACACAAAAGGGACGTGAGCACGGATAAATTCCTTCCTTTTAAAATTTGAATGAATATTCATGGAAAACATTTTTTGTGGTATTTGCCCGGCTCTTGTTAGTATTCAAAGAACAGGAATTTTTGCTGAATAGAATTTTGCTGAAAGTAATTACTATGACAGATTCTCAGCTGGTGTAAATTGGCATTGAGTTCAGTGGAGCTAACCCACTTCACATTCTATATTCCTTTCTGCTTTCATTCTTCCTGTAGCTGTGACTACAAATATAACATACTAGGTCTGATATTCCACTCATGTATTCTGGAATAATTTGGAGTTACTTCATTGATGTCATGGAGGTATAGCAGCGTAAACTGCTGTCAGAGGAAATTAGACCCCCTGTCTCTGAAAGAGAAAGAAATACGAATACTTGTCTCCTCCCATTCCCCTGCCCCCATGTTTTGTCCTTTTTTATTGTTCTCCTCAACAGAATATTGTGACCAGAGTGGCTGTGTTTTCTCTTTGGATTAAATTAATTCCTTTGCAGTGGACAAGCACCAGGCCTATACATCACCCAGCTATCACTGAAGTCCTATTTTGAGGACTTAAATGGTATATAGAAGGTATATAGCCCTTCTGCCAACTCCACACAGGGTGGATTTCACCCTTCAGCTTTAATTTAAAAACAAATGATTGTGAAAGTACACAGGTTCATGTTTACCAGGCAATACAGGATTTCAATTTTAAGGCTGAATTTTTCAAACCTGAAGTTAGTCTTCAAAGTAATATTTAGGAATCAAACTAGAAGTGTCCTGGGTTTCACAAATAGCTAAGTAATCTCTGCTTCTGTTGAGACCAGAGGAAGCTTCAAATGCAAAACACCTTTGAAGATCACACTGCTACCTGCATGCCGAAGTATGGCTTTAGGAGGCTAACTTTGGGTGTGTGGGTTTGAAAATGTTGGATTATGTGGTTTTAGTAAGGTTGCCTGAACTGTATTTATAGAAAAGGTTTGAAAACTATGGCTGTGATTCTGGGCTGGGAGTAACCTGAGCTCAGCACTGCCCCACCTTTGCAACTCTGAGATTTTGGAGGAACAGGACAGTCTCTGGCATAAGCTAAAACAGCACCAAGGGCTGCTTTGACTGATGCCAGGGGCGGTGAGTTATATGGGCCCATGGTGCCTGGGCTCCAGCCAGGGGCGGCTCTAGCTTTTTTGCTGCCCCAAGCACAGCAGGCAGGCTGCCTTCGGCGGCGTGCCTGCGGGAGGTCCACCAGTCCCGCGGCTTTGGCGTACCCGCCGCCGAATTGCCGCTGAATCCGTGGGACCAGGGGACCTCCCACAGGCAAGCCACTGAAGGCTGCCTGACTGCCACCCTTGCAGGGACTGGCAGGGCGCCTCCTGTGGCTTGCTGCCCCAGGCACATGCTTGGAGCGTTGGTGCCTGGAGCCGCCGCTGGCTCCAGCAATATTCAGGGCCCGGGGACCTGGCTCCACTAATGTTCGGGGCTGGGTCTCTCCCCCAGCCCTGCCTGCCACCCCAGCGTGCCTCCCCCGGGTCCTGCTCTGCTGGCTTCCAGCATCAAGTGCCGCCGCAGGGTCCTAGTGCCCCCCAAACAGTAGCTCCAGGGCAGGCTGACCCTCACCCTGCCCTTCCGCCTCGGACCCTTCCCTTTTCCGGAGGGATTCTCCACCAGCACAGCTCCCCCACCCCACTTGCAGTCACCACTCCTGCCCCATGCTGGGCAAGGGGCTGCCCCATCCTCCACCTGCAATGAGGCTATAGTGAGGGGCAGCAGGAGGGGAGGAGGCACACATGTGATGGCAGCCCCACCCCTGGCACCCACCAGAGAGGAGGTGAGGGGGGCTTCCTGGAACTGAGAGGGGGCCCTAGGCACACGTGCAGTGACATTAATGCGAGATGAGTGTGCTGGCGGGAGGTGGGGGAGAGGTGGGCCCCTCCCCTGGAGCTCACTGCTGTTGGCGGGGAGAGGGCTAGGGGGAGCCCTCCTCTCTGGCCCCAGTTACGGGGCAGCTTGCCTGCACCCCAAACTCCTCATTCCCAGCCCCACCCCATCCCAGAGTTCTCACCCCCAGCCAGAGCCCTCACCCACCCCGCACCCCAACCTGCTGCCCCAGCATTGAGCCCCTTCCTGCACCCTGAACCTCTCATCTCCAGCCAGAGCCCTCATTCCCCTGCATCCTAACTCTCTGCCCCAGCCCTGAGCCCCTTCCTGCATCGTGAACCCCTCATCCCCAGCCCCACCCACAGCCCTTACCTCTGCACCCCAACACTCTGCCTGAGCCCCTCCCACACCCAAACACCTCATCACCAGGCCCACCCCAGTTCCCTCACATTTTTACATTATTTAAAAATATATATATTGGCTTACAAGGCAGGTGGCGGGGGACGGGACTTGGACTTGTTCTGGGTACCACCAAAAATTATACAAACCTGCTACCCCTGACTGATGCTGTCCTGTAACAAGAACTCTATGTTATCTGGCAGCTCATCTAGCTGCAGTGCCATGTACTCCAGCTATGCCTCCTCCTTCACCTGACCCTGTCTATATCCCCATCAGGGAAAGCAAGGAGACTGACATGCTGGCTTGGTGCTGGACAGAAAGCCTACCTGACCACCGGAACATGGCCAATTTTCTTCAGAGCAGTGTAAAGAGGCTTCAGGGCAGGGCAAAACCTGGCCCCTTGTGAATAGTTCTCACTCATTTTCTTCTTTGTTGGTGAACTAGTTAATTGTTCTCTATAGCCTGTCTATCTTCCTCAGAACATACAGATTCAGTTTCACTAAACATCTAGACATTGCCATTGGATATTTTTGTCTGCCTCTGCCAGAACAATCCTCTGAGTCCTGACTCCCTGTCTGAGCTTTTTCCGTTGTTTGTTACTATTGTGGATCATGTATTGAAACAACATATATGTAGAGGAAATCAGCGTAGCTGACTTCAGTGGAGCTCGCTGATTTGCATCAGTCAAGGATCTGGCCCTTGAGTCTCTAAGCCCTGGTCTACACTACGAGTTTAGGCCAAATTTAGCAGCGTTAGATCGATTTAACCCTGCACCCGTCCACACGACGAAGCCATTTTTGTCGACTTAAAGGGCTCTTAAAATCGATTTCTGTACTCCTCCCTGACGAGGGGATTAGAGCTGAAATCGACCCTGCTGGGTTGAATTTGGGGTAGTGTGGACGCAATTAGATGGTATTGACATCCGGGAGCTATTCCACAGTGCTCCATTGTGACCGCTCTGGACAGCACTCTCAACTCAGATGCACTGGCCAGGTAGACAGGAAAAGCCCCGCAAACTTTTAAATTTCATTTCCTGTTTGGCCAGCATAGTGAGCTGATCAGCACAGGTGACCATGCAGAGCTCATCAGCACAGGTGACCATGGAGTCCCAGAATTGCAATGAACTGAACGGGAGGTACTGGATCTGATCGCTGTATGGGGAGACGAATCCATGCTATCTGAACTCCGTTCCAAAAGATGAAATGCCGGAATATTTGAAAAAATCTCCAAGGGCATGAAGGACAGAGGTTATAACAGGGACCCACAGCAGTGCTGCATGAAGCCTACCAAAGAACCAGAGAGGCAAACGGCCACGCCGGGTCAGAGCACCAGACATGCCGTTTCTATGATGTGCTGCATGCCATTCTAGAGGGTGCCCCTACAACTACCCCACCCCTGTGCTTCCCTTCTCCCCCACCCCTCCCAGGCTACCTTGGCAGTTATCCCCCCATTTGAGTGACAAATTAATAAAGAATGCATGAATTTGAAACAACAATGACTTTATTTCCTCTGCAAGCTGAGATCAAAGGAGGGAGGGGAGGCTGGTTGGCTTACAGGGAAGGAGAGTGAACCAAGGGGGCGGATTTTCATCAAGGAGAAACAAACAGAACTTTCACACCGTAGCCTGGCCAGTCATGAAACTGGTTTTCAAAGCTTCTCTGATGCACAATGCGCCCTGCTGTGCTCTTCTAACCGCCCTGGTGTCTGGCTGCACATAATCAGTGGCCAGGCGATTTGCCTCAACCTCCCACCCTGCCATAAACGTCTCCCCCTTACTCTCACAGATATTGTGGAGCACACAGAAAACAGTAATAACAATGGGAATATTGGTTTCGCTGAGGTCTAACCAAGTCAGTAAACTGTGCCAGCGTGCTTTTAAACATCCTAAGGCACATTCTACCACCATTATGCACTTGCTCAGCCTATAGCTGAACTGCTCCTGACTACTGTCCAGTCTTCATGAGCCATGGGAGCAAGGGGTAGGCTGGGGTAGGTGCGACCGCGGGGAGAGCAGAAGCCTCCAGCTGGCATGATATTCCAGGCAGGACTGAATCTCCATTAGATGAAACTTAAAGAAGAGAATGACCTGGAGTCAGTCCCATTTTTGTCCAGGCACCCCCGACCAACCTACCTCACCGAGGCTGGCCAGGATCACCCATGTCTGCCCAGGCGCCCCCGACCGACCTAACCAAGGTCGGCCAGGAGTACCCATGGGACGACGACGATGGCTAGCAGTCGTATTGTACTGTCTGCTGTCCGCAAGGCAAGGCAAGGGGATGCTGCTGTTTCGCACTGCAGTACCATGTCTGCCAGCAGCACCCAGGAGACATATGGTGACTGTGAGCTGAGCAGGCTCCATGCTTGCCGTGGTATGTTGTCTGCAGCAGTAACCCAGGAAAAATGGCGAGAAACGATTTTTTGCCATTGCTTTCACGGAGGGAGGGGGGCCTGCCGACATGTACCCACCCATGACAATGTTTTTGCCCCATCAGGCATTGGGAGCTCAACCCAGAATTCCAATGGGCTGCGGAGACTGCGGGAACTGTGGGATAGCTACCACAGTGCAACACTCTGAAAGTCGACGCTAGCCTCGGTACTGTGGATGCATACCACCGACTTAATGCGCTTAGTGGGGACGCACACAATCAACTGAATCAAATCGATTTCTAAAAAATCGACTTCTATTCAATCGACCTAATTTCGTAGTGTAGATATACCGTGAGTCTTGGTGGCACTTAGTGCCAAAGTGTGGGAAGAGAGAAGGAAATGACCAGTAAAACTTCTATTGAGCTTATTGGAACATACAAACATAATTGCTTTTGTTAGCTTATACTTCATTCACTCCTCTTTGCCATGAATGGAATGATGAAAATAGCAGCTTACTTTATAGTCATATTTTGTAATGTATTATTTATACAATCTATTCTGTTTTCCACAAATTAAAATGTATAGATCCTATATCTAGTATAGGCAATAATGTAGAAACTTCAATCCAAACCCTTATTCTGCAATGATTTTTCTATAACACAGGAGATCTTTGATAGTTTTTAATATTGTTTAAGGAGAGGGTGGGGAGGGGAGCCTGCTTTTTATTGTTGTTGTCGCTGCTGTTTTATAATAGGAATTCAAGCTCCCAAAAGAAACAAGATATGTCAAGCAGTGCCTATAACATATCCTCTTAAAAATACTGGGAATGATTATTTCAGCAAGTTTTAGTTTTCAGCAGCAACATATGTAGTGGCAGCTGTGCATGAGTGTTTTGAGACCAGGGGTACATGTGAAATGTAGGAGAAAAGAAAATTTCCTCATTCAAAATTGTGCTGAGATTTAAAAAGATAAAAGGCAATTTACCACATCAAGTTAGAGCAGGAGATCTCTATTTCAAATATTCTTAGCAAATTAGTAATGAATAATATATGAAAAATATTCCCAATACTATCCTGCATGCAAATTTTGAGTGACCTGTCTGCTCCTGACTCTCTCATAGAAATAGCATAATGTACAATTTACTGAGCCATAACTAAACCATTTCCTTCTCCAGATTTTCTATTTACAATTAGCTATATATTTATTAGTTTGGTGTCTATATATTATCAACTGAAATGCATGATCACCGCCTGAAAATCAAATATGAAATTTAATCTTCAGGTTCTGCTGCTAGTGCTCATAAACCACTCAAGCGTCACTCCAACACTCTGTGGCAGCAGCAGAACCCTTGATTCAATTATAGGCTACAGTCAATGGGGATCATGTTTTAATCTGTGTACAAACAAAAGGATAAAATTGAAACATCTCGTTTATCCATTCTTAGGATGCTGCTTTATTACAATCTGATATTAGGAAGTATTACAAAAATGGCCTGCTTTTCAGAAAATGGGTGAAATGAAAGTATGCCTGCTGTGTTCCTATTACATACAAATAGGCACAAATACTTCTCCGCCTGTGTTTCACTTACGCACACCTCAGCTATTTATGCCCATAAAGGTCTGATCCTGTGAGGTACTGAGTGATCACCAGCAAATCACATTGACTTCATTGGGAGTGGAAAATGCTCAGCATCACATGGGATTAGGCTGTTAGTCCTAAATATGGCCTGATCATCCAAATATTGCAGGAGTAAAAATCATTACTCATGTGAGTATTTCCATTAATGTTACACAGAATCAGCTCTATGTCTGTCAGAGTGTCTCCAAGGTTCAGAGTAAGGTCTTTTTCTATTACAGATCAATTTTTCCCCAGCTTTTTCTTTCTTGGGGTAGGTGTTACCTTTTTCTCTCCTTCTGTAGTATATTTCCCTTCATTGGGCCTAATTTTATTTTAATTGTTTAGAACATTTAATTAATTTGTACATCACTAAGAAATATGGTGATTGAAGATATATAAACAAAAAATAAAATAAAAACAGGACTTCTTCTCAGCCGTTTACAAGCCTAAGCAAAAAGAGCCTATTGGAGAACATGCTGAGAAAATTGACTTTTTTTGTTGTTAAACTATCCTGCAATACAAGGTCAAGCAAATTGAAATTTAAATTTTTTGCTGTGTGGTAAAACCCATGGAAGTGAGACAGAAGGCCTAGAACACTATCTGGGGTTATCTAGGGTTACCATACGTCCTCTTTTTCACGGATATGTCCGGCTTTTCGGCACTCAAACCCCCGTCCGGGGGGAATTGCCAAAAAGCTGAACATGTCCGGGAAAATGGCGGCTCTGCTCCTCCCCTGACTCTTCGGCTCTGTTTAAGAGCCGAGCTGCCCGAGCGCTATGGGCTTCAGACAGCCCCCTTGCCTCCGGACCCTGCGCCCCCCCCCGTGCCTCTGGACCCTGCGCCGCCAGAGCCCGGGAGGGGAAGTGCCCGGCTGGGGGCGCAGGGTCCGGAGGCACGGGGGCTGTCTGAAGCCCATAGCGCTCGGGCAGCTCGGCTCTTAAACAGAGCCGAAGAGTCAGGGGAGGAGCAGAGCCGCC
>NC_048303.1:75007427-75076424 GCF_013100865.1 Trachemys scripta elegans
CGGGCAGCCCTTTCCCCGTGGCTGGGAGTGGGAGGGAGGAGGGGGCAGAGTTAGGGCAGGGAAGGTGCGGAGTTGGGGTGGACTGGGGGTGAGGAAATGGGCGGGGCCAGGGCCCGTGGAGGGTCCTCTTTTTTTATTTAATAGATATGGTAACCCTAGGGTTATCCCTCACAGAATTTTCTTGAGCTGCTCCCCTCAGAGGGAGATAGAAGAGGCATAGGGGAGGTAGCCACCAATCACTGGAGATTCACAATTAAAGAAAGAGGTATCATCATGAGTAGGTGGCCCCTGTATGGCAATGACTGCCTCACCATCAGCAGCAAGACTGCCTTAGGAGTTGCGCTGCCATTGGCTCTGCCCTTTTACTAGCACAAACTTCCCCTCCTTAAGGCCCTGATTCAGGAAAACACTTAAACCCATGCTTGACTTTAAGGCTGGATTTAAGTGCTTTCCTGAATTGGGGCCTAACAGAGGTACTGATATTTCAAGGAGCAATAAAAACTCCTGCTCAGATAACTGCTGTGATGTGGCCCCGCCTTCAGCTCCTCATCCCAAATTGCAAAGCTCCAAACTCTCAGCCTCACAGAAAAGGGCATTCCGCAGTTCTCAGGGGGTAGGGGGAGCATGCAGTAGAGTCACTGCTCCCCTCACTTCTATGCCCTCCAACCTATTTCAGCAAGCTTCTGCTTCTGTCCACTTGAGTTAGTGGAGGGCAGCACATTGACATATAATGCTGGGCTTTTCCTGTCAAAAGAATTTGGCTCATTTCATTGCACCGGCGAAAAGTACATTTTTATAGTTGAGCCTCATTTTTTATATGTAGGTTCATTGTGTCAAATGATGCAACATAATTTGGCATAACTGTAGCATAATGAAAATTAAAACAATCTCTTTTGGGAAGGAGGGCAAGGTGGCTTGGCAGTGAGTAGGAGCAAATAACAGCTCATTCAATACCTATATAATCTATAAACCACTGGTGACCCATTTGTCAACCACCGGAATCATTTTAGCACACCTCAATAAAAACTGTATTACTTCGATATCTAATGTGATTAAGGTTCTATGCTTGTGCTCTATTAAATCTCTGTGACTCCTTGTCATTTCCTTTGAATAGCAGTTATAAAAAAAAGTAAAGTTAAATAGAGTAATTTAAAATATACTGGAATGAATTTTCATAGAAGAAATAGAGTATGTCTCATGAATAACAATATTTCATTTGAGAACATGACCTACACAAGTGTCATTGGCACTGCAGCACTTATGGTTCTCTCAAGTCATATATTTTCATACGCCAGCAGAGAAACAATTTATCTTAACTGAATGTATAGGGGTGTGAGAAAAGAAAGGGTTGTTTCCCACTGAGTTCTTTAAAATCCTTTTGAAGGTGTGGATTGCGTGGTTGCAACGAAAAGTCAGCATTCGTCAACAGGCATCACACAGTTACCACAGTTATTTCCTATAAAGCTATGGTATGTCAGATGCCACTCTGTGATAATTGTTGGCAACCAATGTAATTTTGGCATTAATGAACGTGAGATATGAATAGCATCAACTCAAAGCAAGCCAGGTATCATATAGTGTGGGCAAGCTCCATGCGAGTTTTCTCACACAGCTCGGCCAATACAGCTCAGTCCTGGCCAGCAGGAGGTCTGCTGTTCATGCCTCTCATGAGGAGAGGCTGTCAATTTTGTCAAACCGTACAGAGGATTTTATAATGAGATGGCTCTTAGAGGACAAGGATGAGAAGTCACCAAGTATGTTTCCATGCTTAACATAAACATGAACAGAAATTCATCTAATGTTCATTGGCTGCTCCGAACAGGATTCTCTCCGGTCTGATAGGGATCAACAAATTAGGAGATTCAAAAAGATGTCATGCAGCGAGATAGATACTGATCAGTCCATATATTGCAGAAATGTACCATGGTATGGCAGCGTACTATTCAGCAGGTTCCATTAATTAATTTACTTACTCTCTAAATTATCAGGCAGTGACTTACATGTTATTTTAAAAATAAACACATTGAAAAGATTATTATGTAGGTTACAAAGTCAAGCACTTGAAAGTTAGGAAATGCTAGATTTAGGGTTGCCATGCAACCTTAATTCTGCATCCTGGTGTATCCATTGTGCGCAATGGTTGTGCTGTGGAAAAAAATGGTTTGTGGACCATGTAATTAAAAACTGTATCATAATGCATTGGTACAGGAGGAACAGGACTAGAAGGGCTAGGAACCGGAGGAAAAGAGGGGGAGACAGAAAGTCTGTAATGACTAGACCACGGTCCCCTTCAGAACCTGGAATTGAACCCCAGATTCCTGACCCTCAACATTCTTCAGTCCTCTAACAAATAGCTATGAAACTGGCAAAATATATGTCCCACCCCCTCTCATGGCTTGTCCAAATAGAGATAACAACCTATTACTGCTACTCCATCACTCAAGTGCAGAGGACCTAGAGGTCACAACCATGCTGATAAGCCATGTAGGGAGCAATAGACTGGAATTTCTAGTGGGTTTTTTTTCAGTTTGCTTTTTAAAAAGCTGAGGAAAGTACATACAAAAATCCCATGTTAAAAGAATATGAAGGTTGCAAAGTCAAATACTCAAAATAATTGCCAGAATTAAGTCTGCCTCATTTATTGAAGGATTTGAAAATGATTACCTAGAATCATAGAATCATAGAATATCAGAGTTGGAAGGGACCTCAAGAGGTCATCTAGTCCAACCCCCTGCTCAAAGCAGGACCAATTCCCAGCTAAATCATCCCAGCCAGGGCTTTGTCAAGCCGGGCCTTAAAAACCTCCAAGGAAGGAGACTCCACCACCTCCCTAGGTAACGCATTCCAGTGTTTCACCACCCTCCTAGTGAAATAGTTTTTCCTGATATCCAACCTGGACCTACCCCACTGCAACTTGAGACCATTGCTCCTTGTTCTGTCATCTGCCACCACTGAGAACAGCCGAGCTCCATCCTCTTTGGAACCCCCCTTCAGGTAGTTGAAGGCTGCTATCAAATCCCCCCTCATTCTTCTCTTCTGGAGACTAAACAATCCCAGTTCTCTCAGCCTCTCCTCATAAGTCATGTGCTCCAGACCCCTAATCATTTTTGTTGCCCTCCGCTGGACTCTTTCCAATTTTTCCACATCCTTCTTGTAGTGTGGGGCCCAAAACTGGACACAGTATTCCAGATGAGGCCTCACCAATGTCGAATAAAGGGGAACGATCACGTTCCTCGATCTGCTGGCAATGCCCCTACTTATACAGCCCAAAATGCCGTTAGCCTTCTTGGCAACAAGAGCACACTGTTGACTCATATCCAGCTTCTCGTCCACTGTGACCCCTAGGTCCTTTTCAGCAGAACTGCTACCTAGCCATTCGGTCCCTAGTCTGTAGCAGTGCATGGGATTCTTCCGTCCTAAGTGCAGGACTCTGCACTTGTCCTTGTTGAACCTCATCAGGTTTTTTCTGCCCAATCCTCTAATTTGTCTAGGTCCCTCTGTATCCGATCCCTACCCTCTAGTGTATCTACCACGCCTCCTAGTTTAGTGTCATCTGCAAACTTGCTGAGAGTGCAGTCCACACCATCCTCCAGATCATTAATAAAGATATTAAACAAAACCGGCCCCAGGACCGACCCTTGGGGCACTCCACTTGAAACCGGCTGCCAACTAGACATGGAGCCATTGATCACTACCCGTTGAGCCCGACGATCTAGCCAGCTTTCTATCCACCTTACAGTCCATTCATCCAGCCCATACTTCTTTAACTTGGTGGCAAGAATACTGTGGGAGACCGTATCAAAAGCTTTGCTAAAGTCAAGAAATAACACATCCACTGCTTTCCCCTCATCCACAGAGCCAGTTATCTCATCATAGAAGGCAATTAGGTTAGTCAGGCATGACTTGCCCTTGGTGAATCCATGCTGACTGTTCCTGATCACTTTCCCCTCCTCTAAGTGGATCAGAATTGATTCCTTGAGGACCTGCTCCATGATTTTTCGAGGGACTGAGGTGAGGCTGACTGGCCTGTAGTTCCCCGGATCCTCCTCCTTCCCTTTTTTAAAGATGGGCACTACATTAGCCTTTTTCCAGTCATCTGGGACCTCCCCCGATCGCCATGAGTTTTCAAAAATAATGGCTAATGGCTCTGCAATCTCACCCGCCAACTCCTTTAGCACCCTCGGATGCAGCGCATCCGGCCCCATGGACTTGTGCACGTCCAGTTTTTCTAAATAGTCCCGAACCAGTTCTTTCTCCACAGAGGGCTGGTCACCTTCTCCCCATGCTGTACTGCCCAGTGCAGCAATCTGGGAGCTGACCTTGTGCGTGAAGACAGAGGCAAAAAAATCATTGAGTACATTAGCTTTTTCCACATCGTCGGTCACTAGGTTGCCTCCCTCATTCAGTAAGGGGCCCACACTTTCCTTGATTTTCTTCTTGTTGCTAACATACCTGAAGAAACCTTTCTTGTTACTCTTAACATCTCTTGCTAACTGCAACTCCAAGTGTGATTTGGCCTTCCTGATTTCACTCCTGCACGCCTGAGCAATATTTTTATACTCCTCCCTGGTCATTTGTCCAATCTTCCACTTCTTATAAGCCTCTTTTTTGCATTTAAGATCAGCAAGGATTTCACTGTTTAGCCAAGCTGGTCGCCTGCCATATTTACTATTCTTTCTACACATCGGGATGGTTTGTTCCTGCAACCTCAATAAGGATTCTTTAAAATACAGCCAGCTCTCCTGGACCCCTTTGCCCTTCATGTTATTCTCCCAGGGGATCCTGCCCATCTGTTCCCTGAGGGAGTCAAAGTCTGCTTTTCTGAAGTCCAGGGTCCATATTCTGCTGCTCTCCTTTCTTCCTTGTGTCAGGATCCTGAACTTGACCATCTCTTGGTCACTGCCTCCCAGGTTCCCATCCACTTTTGCTTCCCCTACTAGTTCTTCCCTGTTTGTGAGCAGCAGGTCAAGAAAAGCTTTGCCCCTAGTTGGTTCCTCCAGCACTTGCACCAGGAAATTGTCCCCTACGCTTTCCAAAAATTTCCTGGATTGCCTGTGCACCGCTGTATTGCTCTCCCAGCAGATATCAGGGTGATTAAAGTCTCCCATGAGAACCAGGGCCTGTGATCTAGCAACTTCTGCTAGTTGCCAGAAGAAAGCCTCGTCCACCTCATCCCCCTGGTCTGGTGGTCTATAGCAGACTCCAACCACGACATCACCCTTGTTGCTCACACTTCTCAACTTTATCCAGAGACTCTCAGGTTTTTCTGCAGTATCATACCGGAGCTCTGAGCAGTCATACTCCTCTCTTACATACAACGCAACTCCCCCACCTTTTCTGCCCTGCCTGTCCTTCCTGAACAGTTTATATCCATCCATGACAGTACTCCAGTCATGTGAGTTATCCCACCAAGTTTCTGTTATTCCAATCACATCATAGTTCCCTGACTGTGCCAGGACTTCCAGTTCTCCCTGCTTGTTTCCCAGGCTTCTTGCATTTGTGTATAGGCACTTAAGATAACTCAATGATCGTCCCTCTTTCTCAGCATGAGACAGGAGTCCTCCCCTCTTGCGCTCTCCTGCTTGTGCTTCCTCCCAGGATCCCATTTCCCCACTTACCTCAGGGCTTTGGTCTCCTTCCCCCGGTGAACCTAGTTTAAAGCCCTCCTCACTAGGTTAGCCAGCCTGCTGGCGAAGATGCTCTTCCCTTTCTTCGTTAGGTGGAGCCCGTCTCTGCCTAGCACTCCTTCTTCTTGGAACACCATCCCATGGTCGAAGAATCCAAAGCCTTCTCTCCGACACCACCTGCGTAGCCATTCGTTGACTTCCACGATTCGACGGTCTCTACCCCGGCCTTTTCCTT
This sequence comes from Trachemys scripta elegans, assembly GCF_013100865.1. Classification (NCBI taxonomy): domain Eukaryota; kingdom Metazoa; phylum Chordata; order Testudines; family Emydidae; genus Trachemys; species Trachemys scripta. The sequence continues at coordinate 75,013,290 of NC_048303.1, forward strand.
GCACAGGGAGGATGGACGAGAACACCACTTGCGCCTCAAACTCCTTTATCCTTCTTCCCAGAGCCACGTAGTCTGCAGTGATCCGCTCAAGGTCATTCTTGGCAGTATCATTGGTGCCCACGTGGAGAAGCAGGAAGGGGTAGCGATCCGAGGGCTTGATGAGTCTCGGCAGTCTCTCCGTCACATCGTGTATCCTAGCTCCTGGCAAGCAGCAGACCTCTCGGTTTTCCCGGTCAGGGCGGCAGATAGATGACTCAGTCCCCCTGAGGAGGGAGTCCCCGACCACCACCACCCTCCTCCTCCTCTTGGGAGTGGTGGTCGTGGAACCCCCATCCCTAGGACAGTGCATCTTTTGCCTTCCAATCGGTGGAGTCTCCTTCTGCTCCCTTCCCTCAGATGGGCCATCTAGTCCACTCTCCGCATTAGCACCTGTAGAGAGAACATGGAAACGATTGCTCACCTGTATCTCCATTGCTGGTGCATGGACGCTCCTCTTTCTCCTTCTGGAGGTCACATGCTGCCAAACCTCCTCACAATCCTTCTGTCCCTGCTGCGCCTGCTCTGAATCTTCAGAACATTGTGGCCGTAGAAGCATCTCCTGACGTCTGTCCAGGAAATCTTCATTTTCCCTTATGCAACGCAGAGTCGATACTTGTTTCTCCAGCCCTCGAACCTTCTCCTCCAATATGGAGACCAGCTTGCACTTTGTACAGACAAAGTCGCTTCTGTCCTGCGGAAGAAAGACAAACATGGCACAACCTGTGCAGGTTACAACAGCTGATCGCTCACCTTCCATATCACCGTCCTCTTAGGAGCTTCCTCAACTGTTGCAGGAACTACTCGGAGAAACCTGCAGATGAAAGCCTCAGTGTGCTCTCCCCACGCGAACTCCCAGGCAAACTCCCGCTGTTAGCCTCTGCTGTTTGCCGCTCAGCTGGTTCGCTGCTGACTGCCCTTATATACCAGTCAGGCCCACTCAAGGCCCAGCTGGAACAATGCACTCCCAATTCACACTTTTCAAACAAACAAGCAAGCAATCAAGCACACGGTCAAACTGACCAACTGTCCCAGCAGCAGACACTCAGATACTCACCAACACAGCCCCCCTAATGCAGCACTTAGCGTACCTCCTCTCGGACAGCTCCCAGGCAAACTCCCGCTGTTAGCCTCTGCTGTTCGCCGCTCAGCTGGTTCGCTGCTGACTGCCCTTATATACCAGTCAGGCCCACTCAAGGCCCAGCTGGAACAAAGCACTCCCAATTCACACTTTTCAAACAAACAAGCAAACAGTATTGCAGATACTGGGGTAGGTAGGCCTAGGCCTGCCCAAAACTAAAGGCCCACCCCTCACAACTGAGGGGGCGGAATCACAGAGCCCAGATAGCAAATGATTACAGGGGACAAAAAATGAAAAATACAGGGATGGAAGTGAGGTCACAGAGCCTAAATGAGGGACCCAGAGAGGGACACTAAGCAGAGAACTCCAGACAGCACTTCTACTGAGAGGAAGGAATTCTATCCAGAGACATGAGTCAATAAGGGAAAAGCAGTAGGACCCACAGTCACAAGCAAACCCACCATTGAGCTTCCTCCTTTTGGTCTGGTGGATGGCCATTTTGGTCAGTGTCAAGAGGAGGTCTCATGACTTTGTGGGGTCACAGATGGCATATGCAAATGATAGATGACAGCAGATCCCACCACTTGGTGTCTGGGTGGGACATGAGGGTGAGGAAGTGGATGTTGTAGAGCACAAACACAGAGATGTTTGCGTGGTGCAGGTTGGAGGCAGACCAGCTATATGGCATTCAGCCTACTCTGGTGGTGCATCAAGGCAGCCAGGGATTAAACGGTAAGCTCTTAAGGGTGAGGGGTGGGCGGGAAGCACCCTCCTACAGGGTGCAGTTGAGATATGCAAAAGAAGCAGAGGGCAAGGCTGTCCTCACTTCTTAGAGCATGGTGGCCAGTCATGTGTTGGGGCAAGCACCATTCAATTCCTCCGACTGTAATCCGACTGATTCTGGTAACACCAGCCATGACCAACCTCCAGTACACGAAGAAGAACTCTAGCACTTGCACACAAATGTGTGAGTTATGCATAAGGACCTGAGAAAATCATGTTTTGTTTGATTTTGAATTCATGGAAGTGTCATGGGTAAGCATTTGAATTTCACAACGCTGACACCCCTGCCCGCCAAATTGCTTGATTTTCCAACTGTGGTGAGATGAAAGTGGGCATCCCCACTTCCACTTCCCTGCTGAGGCTGTGGCTGCTTTAGGGGAGGTCCCATTCTGGAGGACTGTGGGGAAAGAGGGGGGCAGGGTGGTGGCAGGCTAGTCCTATCACAGAGCACAGGGGGCAAGCTGGAAGGCTGGGGCATGTCTCACCACGTCAGCAGGTGTCCAGCTGAGCCCAGCCCAAGAAGAGATTGGGGCTGAGCTCTGGACCAGGCTGCCATTGGTGTTTCCTGCTCAACTGGGGGGAGAGGAGGACGGTGCTGACAACCCCTGGCCTGGCCCACCACACAGAGGCACTTGGTAAGCACAGGGGAGACATTACAGCTGTGGCGGGAATGTAGCTGAGATGGTTCTTCCATTTGGAGCATGAGCAGGTATGTGTGGGAGGGAGGGGGACGGAGGGGGGGCCTGTACAGAGGGAGATGGGCGTAAGGAAGCCTGCTCCATCAGGGAGATTGGGGGAGACCAGGATCCATCCCCCAACCCAATCCTCCCCTCAGGGCGGGGCCTCCTCACACACCTGTTCATGCTGCGGAACTTCTCAACTCCTCGCCATCTGGCACTAGTGTTTCACCTAGGTCTGCCAGGGGCTGCTGTTAGGCAGGCCTGGGCTCTTAATTTCTGCATGTTGACAGCCTCCTCTCCCTCTCCCCACTAGCGTGTGCAGATATAAGCATCCTGCTTCTGCCTCCCTGCTGTTGGAAAAATCATGTTTTCTGTGCAGTCCATGAAATCGTGATTTACACGGGGCTTTAGTTATGCACCAGAGGTTCAGCAAGAAGATCTTCCCCCTTGGTGGCCACTATGGACCTGGTCACTGAAAATATCTTCCAGGTCCTGAGGAGATACTGGTAAAAGACCAGCACTCAGAGAAGTCTTGGGGGAGACCTCTCAGGTGGAGTTAAAAGAGCTGCCGGTCATTTCAGAGCCCTCGGAGGTGGCAGAGGAAGGCATTCACCACCATGCTCCATTCTGGATTACCTGCATTGTAAAGGAGTCTCTGCAGGGCCTGACAGTGGAAGGCATGGACTTGCTGTTGGATGCAGACCAGGCCCTGTCCACCCTCCTCCAGGGAGAGGGGCTCGGGACACCTGCAGAGATCCACTGCAGCCCCAGTCAGAAAAAACTCCAGGATCTTTTTCTGGAGACTACCCAGAGTTCATTGGGGCAGGCTCAGGGTGTTGAACTGGTACCAGAGCATGAACAGAACCAGCTGGTTGCGCATCAACACCCTCCCCAGAAGGAAAAGGCACGAGAGGAGCCCCATCCACCTCTGCAACTGGTCAGAGACCCTGGCCTCTAGATCGCTCCACTTCTCTAGCCCAGAGGGATCAGCAACAGAAAGGTAAATGCTCAGATAAAGCAGTGGACTTGTGCCCCACCAGATGGCATGGAATGCGGGTGTGAGGAAGCCCACCTATCACCCATCCCTGACCATCAGGCCAGAGCTCTTGACCCAGTTGACCTTGGCATAGAACATCACCAAATAGATAACTTAGCAAGACTCTACCTTGGAAAGTGTGTAAGGTATGAGGAATGGGCTTGCAGGAAGAGAAATAAAGGTCTTGTGATTAAGGCAATTGAATTCAAGTTTAGAGAATTGGATCCAATCCATGCCTCTGCCACAGAATTCCTGCATGATGCTAGTCAACTCACTTAAACCAAACCTTTCACAGATGATCACTAAATGTGTGGTCCTCATTTTCTTGGTGACCAACTGGAGACACCTGAATTGTAGGAGTGCTGAACACTCATAACTGCAACTGACCCCAGTGGGAGTTGTGCTTTGTACATAAGCTATGCTACAGATGTGCATTAGAAGTACTAACTACTCTGAAAAATCAGGCCTGAGGTGACTCATGTTGGTCGCCCAAAATAAGCAGATACTTTTGACAATTTTGGCTTTAATTTCTTTGCACCTCATTTCCCTATTTGTAAAACAAGGATAATAATTCCACCTTTCCTTCTAAGGATTTTGTGAAGATAAATTCACTGCTGTTTGTGAATCATATTGATACTAACGTAATGAGCACAACAGAAACACCCATGAGGAAATTAATAATTCTGGGTTCACCACAGGATTTGGATGGTGTCCAGTAAATAAAGTTTGGGGACACATATTGAATGATGAGTATAACAAGAAATATTGAATTCCTCTTCTGCAATGAATGAGACAGGAGTTCTTAGGAAAAATAGTATGTGACCATGTAATTAAAGACTGTATAATATTGCATGCACAGAAGGGGACTCGTTTGAGGTTATCCAAGCAACCTTAATTCTGGCATTTCTGATCTTTTTGAGTGATTGACTTTAAAATCTTAATTTTCTTTTAACATACTTTGTGTATGTAATATACATGTTATAGCATTTAATGTCATACATGCAAACCCCTACTTATATGAGTAATGCTTATCAATCTGGATAGTCTCACTGAAATCAATGCAACTAACTCATATGGGTAAAGGTTTACAAGACTGGCCTCTACGTTTATAGTCATATGGAAACTGCGACTTTCTTATGCACTGCCAGTTAATTTTTTGCACTAGTCTGGTGGCAGCATACTTCAATTTTATTGAGGCATATCCAAAGTAAAAAAGTAAGGAACTTTTCTTATTTTGGGGAATTCCAAACACTCTCACTTACATGCAAATAGTGAAAGTTTGCTCAACCAAAGGCAATTGTAGGAGACGCAAACTCATTGTTTCATCCATAAGTCATGGTTTCTGTGGCAGCAGACAAAATTAAAACTAAAATATTTATATCCAGTAACACTGTACATTGCAATGCACCCTGACTTGACTCACTGTATGTCATATGTACTAAGGCAATTCTATAAAAGGAAAAGTCATTTTTGTAAAGCAGTTGCTGGTCTGATAGAAGGGCGTGGGAGTAACTGGTATTTTTTTTCTTCAATACAGTTTTGTATATTTCATATGTCTGATAATTTGTAAATTACCTTTTTTATTACATTTGATAAAAAAATAAAAAAAATAAAACCTGCCACACTGTTAGTAGTAAATTGGATTTGAGATTCTACCACCACAGTTTAGGTTTCATTTGTACACCATTGATAAACAACAACAGTACCTAGCTCTTATGTAGTGCTTTTTCATCCTTAGATCCCAAAGTGCTTTACAAAGGAGGTTAATACAGTTATCCCTGTTTTACAGATGAATAAACTGAGGTATGGAAAGGGAAATGACTTGTCCAGGGTCAACCCAAAAAGCACTGGAAGAGCTGGGAACTGACCCTAGGTCTCCTGAGGTCCAGTCCAAGACCTTTTTGTACATAAAAAGTAAAGAAGGAGTAAAAAACCCCAAACATTTAAAGCTTTAAAAAAATTAAACTTTTCTCTCTCTGTATAAAGTCTTCCAAAGGGAAAAAATACTCTTGCTTGAAAGTCTTGGCACCAAGAATGTGATTCACTGTTGCACTATGGCCCCTTATTTGAACGCTGTTTGTGCATAAGGACCACAAAACTAGCAAACCGAGCCAATGCGGAATTCCACTAGTATAAGGGAAGTCCCCATGTAATGAAGAGCCAGCATAATAACTGTATGCCATTCCCCTCCCAGCCCCATAATGCAGGAGGCAGAAACACAGCAAAAAGTCACCACACAACACAATTAGCCACTCCTGGACCTCCGCTTTGCTTCCTGTCTTTAAAATAAATATTTGGCTGAATTGCTCTTATTTTCCTCTGGCCAGTTTGGGGGAGGGAAAACTTTCCCTACAGATCGTGTTGTTCTGCATAATTTTTAGCTTGCCAGACTGGTCACAGCAGTGTTGCAAGGTGAAATTTGTCCTAGATTTGTCTAATCTATTTGTCCTGACTGACTAATCTGGACTCTTATTAGAAGACAAAGAGAAAGATAGAGAAGAGTTAGGAGGAAAAAAGTAGGGTTGGAATTTGACACTGTGGAATAGTAACCTTAGAAACCTTATGTTCACATCTCAGAAGTTGCTGCAAACATAACCAAGTAGGTGTGATGTCTGATTCCCTCTACAGGAGAGCATGTGATAGGAAAGACAAAGTAACGTCTGATTGCTTCAGGCAATCTACTCCATCCTTCATAGGGCTGTTTATTCTTGTTCTGTATTTTATATGTTGTTATTTAATGAAAAATTTGGATCTAGGGTTTATCACCCTTTCCTTTTTAGAAAGGGAGATGGGGTGTTGAAAACGTTTAGAGCCACTATTGGGTCCCCATTAGGGGGCATATAGTAAGGAGGTAAGAGTCTGTATAAATGGAAAATAAAATCTTGCATTCACACTGACCAGTCTTCTGGGTCTCTAATCTCCATGGCCTAACTATACACAATTATTTTGTATTGGTTACGTTACACTTTCAGTGCTGTAATGGTCTTTTAACTTCATGATATATTACTAGATAACGATTATGTACTGTTATTTTATGTTGACCAAAATATGCCTTGCTACTTTGTTTATAAGAAGATTATTAAAGTTCAAATTAGTGTAAAAATACCTTTAAAATAGCAAATAAAATATTCTGCCCAGGTAGTGTCTGCAACCAACCACTGCAGCCTTTTGCTAGGACAGGAGACCAAAACGTGGCTAGAAAACAGATGGAACTAGAACTAACTAGTCTAAATTCATTGTGCAAACTGAGAGAAAAGCAAAATGTAAACAAACAGCAGAAACAGTGTAAAATAAATTGGATTTTAAACGTTCTTTCAGTCTAAGGTGCTGTCTATAATAAAGTAAGAAACTTTGCTTTTTAATCATCCATGATGGTTAAGCCAGATAGTATCTCTTAGAACGATGGCATACCCGTAGTAATGCAAGTTTCTGTTATTTTATTGACAAAAACCTGAAGGTAAATCCCATGATATCTTAATTAGATTTTTGTGGAAAATCCTGAGAAAAGATTCTCTTCAGCAGGCTGGTGTTTCCCCCCATTTTGCTGCCTGAAAAAAAAAAGACCCTAGTAACAGCAATAAGGCAATCATGCTGGGTCATGAAACTAATTATGTTTTGAGATGGTGAAAATTCTCAATTTCTGAACATAGGGCACTGCTGCATGATAGATGAATGTTGGAAAGGCAGTACATTGTGCTCTTTCATCTCTGTCACTGCATATTTATTCTGACTCTGCTTCTAAATTATTCATTTTCTTTAAGCAATCAATATTAATAATCTGATTTGCTCTGTGGCATTTTTAGTCACACTTCTGTTTAACTGACTGTAAATAAAGGTCACTTGGAGGCTTCCTGCTGCTGTTCTGAAGGTCCTTGCCTAATTAATTCCCAACACTTTTTTTCCCTATGACTCTGATTAGCAGTTGCAATCAAGTTCAGCAATTAGCTACCTCCTCGCAGAGTGATTTGCTCATTCCACCTCCATGCATGAAGCTACATTTGATCAGTACTCTGTAGAGGCATAAGGCAAGATTTAAAATCCATTTGTTTTGTGTTCCCTGACCATGCAACAGATCAGATTTGTCACTGGTTGCACATAACCTTTGCCTGTTTACATCATACCAACTAATCATCCCCATCCCCCCACAGACACCATAAATATAATGAATGACCTAGCAAATAACCTACTCATGATATGCCTAATCTCTGTCTAATGTATACAGTATTCAGCAAATAATAACAACAGCTCATCAAATCATTCTCAGGCATTTAGAGCTCCTACAGCTTAGTTACATCAAAATACTTTTAGAAGGGACCAACTAGTAACTAAATGGATTTATTTTGGCCAGCAATGGAACACTGTAGAAGTCTGAATCTAGTTCACATTCTGAACTACCTTCTCTCTCTATTACTTCTGGGTGCATTGTTAGTTGTGAATAATGAATTTAGGCCTTTTTCCTATTTACAAACTATCTGCAAACAAGTTGTAGTTTTTAGTAGTTATGAAAAGTTTCAGAGTAGCAGCCGTGTTAGTCTGTATCCGCAAAAAGAAGAACAGGAGGACTTGTGGCACCTTAGAGACTAACAAATTTATTAGAGCATAAGCTTTCGTGGACTACAGCCCACTTCTTCGGATGCATTTAGTAGTTATAGCACTCACAGGGCCCAATCTAAATAGAGGCCTACTTTGTACTATACATGATATACACTCACATATAGGTAGACAAGGTCCAAACCCTCAAGATTTAGCATATGAAGGGTAGGAACAGGGAAATGATCAAATCTATTCAATGTCGTATACATTTGATAGACATATTTCTTTTTATGCAACACCCATGTTAGCCTTTTAATTATATACATATCTAAATGTCAACTTCCTCCAGCTGCTCCACAACTTAGCCATTGTATGTTGGCTGACTTTCAGGCAATATAGTTAGATGAATATTTTTAGCCTATTTTGTTCATGAATTGGTTGCTATGAGTATTTGCCATTTAATATTCAATTCTAATGCCCTCTAATACACATGTTATTGTTTCTGTTTTCTGATTGGACAACTAAGTTTTATGGCTGCAGCCCCATTTTCTCCTTAAAAAGCTATTTCCATGCCTTCATAATTGTTCATTGAATCTACAGTGTGAATTTTAAAAGAGCTTTTTAAATAGCTTCACAACGGCTTTTTTAAATAGTGTCACATTAGCACTAGTATTCTCAATGCTTTTGCTTTCCACAAATATTGTTGTCAATAAAACTCACTCACCCAAATGTTGACAAATAAGTGAATGAAAGGGTTCCTGAATACCAGAAAAGTGAATCAGCAGGTTTTATTTGAAAGAATATTTGTAAATTCTTTATTTGCCAACTAATTTCTTAAAGGAACAAAAAAATGCCAGCTCTGAACCACCACATATTTTGGAGAAGTTTGGACCAGGATGTAAGCTGTGTTGTCAAGTTTTGACTGCTTTCTAAAAAAATGTCCTTCACATTTTTTTAATACCACATTTTTCACTGGAAACTTACATTCTGTAAGTGCCCTGCAAAAAGAGAGAGGCCAATATTCTACCTGGCTTTAAGTATAGTCTATGGTTTTGCTCAATGTAAAAAATAAATAATAATGGAGGATAAAATATTTAAGATCTCTAAATCTAAGCCCATCTTTACTCCTGACACCTAACCTACCCCTTATTCTGACAGCCGCAAGCTAAAAGCATGAGTGCTCTGAACAAGCAGATTTTCCTTTTCCTTTCTGTTCTGGCAAGTGTGTTCATTTAATCTCACAGGGGATCTGACAGCTTTCCCCAGCTCCTAAAGCAATTCTTTAGCACTCATTGAAAAGTGCTGTAAGCGAAAGGAAAGAATGCTGACTGGTGCCTGCGTGCTGAGACCTGCTACGGGCTACATGAGCTCTGAGCAAAATCAGTCTGTCTCCCAAGTGTCTAATGCTCAGAATCAGGACTGGAAGCAACAACTGAAATACTTTGGGACAGCTCAGCTAATGAATGTAAATATACAACATAGATCATTTACTGGTCAAGTGATAACATACCTTTGTGAAATATTATATAAAAATGTGAAGTACCTTATAATATATACATACATACATAGTAAAACCACTTAGTATACTAATTACCAGTAGTGACAATAAAAGTTAAGGTTGTGAAACCTTGCTTTCTCACACTCACTTTGGGGTCTGAAATTCCTCTCCCCAAATGTGAACACTTAAAAAAAAAAAAAAAAGTTTTAGCAAAATCCTTTCAGCCATTTTTGATTTATGCAAATAAACTACATTTTTCTGTATACAAGGAAAATGATTTTTTCCCTAGAGCAATAACTCAAAAATAATGGAACCTTTAAACTTTAAATTTTATGCATACATATTTCCAAATGAATAGTACATGCCTGGGGAAGGTTGGGGAAAAAATCCCATGGTTGTAAAATCAGACAGTAATAAATGTATAAACATCTGCTGCAGAAAGAACAGGAGTACTTGTGGCACCTTAGAGACTAACAAATTTATTAGAGCATAAGCTTTCGTGGACTACAGCCCACTTCTTTGGATGCATTTTATTCCACTCTGTATGCATCCGAAGAAGTGGGCTGTAGTCCACGAAAGCTTATGCTCTAATAAATGTGTTAGTCTCTAAGGTGCCACAAGTACTCCTGTTCTTTTTACGGATACACACTAACACGGCTGCTACTCTGAAATCTGCTGCAGCACATGCTTAGTAAGATATGGTATTAAGTTTTTAACTTCAGTCCGATATGGGCGTGATGTACAGTGCCTTCTTCCACCAGCTCCTGGCTTTGTCTTGTAACTGTTCTACATTTGGCACAGAATGGTATTTGTGAATAGAACATGGTAGCCAGCTTTTGCTTATTAAAGTAGGCACCTGGTACTGTGGAGTCACATATTATCCTCTGCTTTACAGGTGAAGTAAGTGATTTTTCCAGTTCACATGGGACATATGTTGCAGAGCTGGAAACACAATTTATGTCTGTGGTGTGGAAGACCCATGCACTAGAATGCTCAGGCAAATTGCTGGGCTTCATTCATTATGTACTCTGTAAACTAGGGATAGTGATGATTACTTTGAGAATGACAGATTTAAAAATTGCCAGTGAGTGCACTGTGGATAGCACTATAATGAGTAAGACCTCAGCCTCCAGGGGCTATTTCTGGAAGCTAGAATACTTAAAGAGCAAATGTGCTCTGGCCATGCCCTCTTTCCCTCAAGAATATTTCAGGGGCCAGGAAGAGAATGGGTTGAGTATGCAAGAAGGATCAACAAAATAGCTTTTTTACTATTCTGCACAGCTGAAGCAGCCATGGTGGGGACATTAATCTGGCTCCTGGGGTCAGACACATTTTCCGTGTAACCTTGGGCAAGTCATTTACTTTCTCTCTATGAAATGGTGATCCTATCTGCTCACAGGGATATGATTAATTATGCATGTCTGCACAGTTTTTTGAAAAGATAAAATATTATATAAATAAATATTGTGTGTCCCCTTCAGCTTGGAAGAACAACCATCACTGCACGGGGCAAACGAACATTCCTCACTCTGTTCTATGTCTCCTGCCTTCCTCCAAGCCCCAGAGTGGGTGGCATAGTCTCAGGATGGAAATGATGGGACTGTGAAGGAATATCCATTCTAGGATATATATTTTCTTTAGAGAGAGAAAGTATCCACAGTAGCAATGGAACTGTCATGCTCTGCTGGAGGGGATGACTTAGTGAAATCATACTTGAAATCTTTACTCCCTCTCTGGAGCCACCAAGCCTAATGCAGGCTGAGGCAACTCAGACCTTCGTTCTCAAGATGTGATGAATTTAGCTCTATTCAGTTCATTATCTGGACAATGCAGGGCAGCAGAAAATGTGAAAGAACAAGCCAAAGAGATGAATTCACCAGAAGAGGTTATCATTGTACTAAGTACAAAAGCCAGAAAAGGTCAAATCAAACAGTGGAACCACTTGCTATGAAAACCACTGCTAGGGGGAAAACTGGGTACACAATCATGTGGAAGGTGTGATCACAGCATGGCCCCAAACAGTATCACAAATGTGGGGGAAATAATCATTTTGCAAAATGCTGCAGATCCCAAATGCAGAAAAGTCAAGTGCATTCAGTTAAAGACAATCTGGTTGAGGAGTTTTTCATAGACGTACTGAGATCTAGCAAGTCTGATGAGAGGGACTAAATACTGCTTATGACAGTGAATGGAACAGTAATTCCACTGAAACTGGACACAGGAGCTCAGGTTAATATTCTGTCTGAACAAGATTATGAGAGACTGAAAATAAGACCAACACTGGAACCAACAAAAATAAAAACAACTGGTTATTCTGGAACAAATATATCAGTGAAGGGGAGGTGCACTGCTAGCATCCACCATAAAAACCAACATGTACAGGTTCCCTTTCATTGCAGTGCCAAAGGAGATAACACCAATTTTAGGCCTGGATGCATGTGAAACTCAATCTGGTAAAACGGGTGCTCTCACCACAAGATCACACTGAACCTGGCTACGAAGCACTCATTTGGGAATATCACGATCTGTTTCAAGGGTTGGGTTGCTTGCAAGATTAACATAATCCAGATAAACAAGCAGGTCCCTCCAGTTATCCATCCATGTAGAGAGCTGCTATTTGGCCAAGGCAATCAAGATGCTGGCAGAATTGGATGAATCAAGTGATGAAGCATCCGTGTTGCAGACAGACAAGATAGAGCTGCAAAACATGCTGTACTCCCTGTCCAGCAAATTGGAAGACCTGCACACATGCAATAACCTGATTGCAAAGCACGGCACAGCATTGCAGCATTCCCTCAGTGAGATAGAGACCCTCAAGTTGCCCTTCGAGAGTAAAGAGAAGATCAAGCTTGTCAAATGCCATGATCAACGCCTGTGGAGACTTGCTAATCTGCCTGAAAAAGGGATATTTGAAGACACTGAGTGATAAAGACTCACTGGAGAGTGATGTGTTGGTAATCTCTACTATCTAGATAGTTGACACATTGGGTTTATGGAAATGTACTACATGGGTTAAGAATTTAATGTATGTGTTATTAGATAGTTGTTAGCTGTTTATATATATGTATATAAGAGTTAATTTGTGTTTTTTTTTAAGAGGGAAGATGTTGAGATATGTTCATAGAAGATTATAATTTAGAGATGTTCCCTCATAAGGGACAGTATTATGAACATAGGAATTTGGAGATGTGCCCTGGAGATGGAGGTGGGAACACTGCATAGCTGTGCTGCAGTTCACCAGACAAGTTCTCCAGTTTGTTTTATTAAAAAAGTTTTATTCCTGTCTTATTCATGTGGTTTATTGTTTAATGAACCCCAAGATCATTACGAAGTTGGTCAAGACTGGCTGGATTCACATAATATCCAGCTACACAGTTCCAGATAATTGTAATTACAGCATGTAAATTTCATTATTTGCAAACCAGCAAAGCTTTAAAGACCTTGAGTTCTAAATGACTTCTGATTTCTTTTTCTCCCCTGCATCCTCCACTGTTTCTTTTATAAACCCTTAGGAAATTAAGTACAAAAAGAAACTATGTTCATGCCACATTAAGTTTACATGGATAAGCACTCAAATGTCATGAAATGCCAAAGTTAGGGATGAATGCACAACTTTAACTCTGTCCTCTTGTGTGTATGGATTACAATAGCCTTGAGTTACATGATCACACAGGACTTTGTACTATACTTTTCTGTATATACCAGGCAAACAGTCCATGAAAGTCATTTATATGAATGCATCACATCCTCCCCCCCCACCCCCCCCCACCCCCACACACAGAGCAGGGATGGGGAAGGGAATGAGGAATATAAGATCAGACCAGCACGGGAAAGACAAACTCTGAGATCCTGAGAGGAAGTGGGGAGGGATGAGCAAGCTCTGTTGCCTCTCCACTACCACCACCACCACCGGTGGAGATCACACCTGTGTGGGGAAGGAGAGATTTCTCTGCTTCCCTGTTGCCATTGGTTAGACTGGGGAGGGAGAGAGAAAGAGTTGATTGTCTCTTGTGCTCTTCCTTTCCCTGTATGAGAAGCAGCTACTGCTTGCCCTATTGTGAAGATATATTTTGAATTGCATTTCTGAGATGCTGTGGATCTGATGAGTCACCAATTTTGGGGATTAGGAAGGAATTTTGCTCTCCAGGCAAGACTGACATTGTGTCTGGTGAGGTTTTACACCTTTCCTCAAGTATCTTGCAGGCTCTGTTTTAGGTTAATGAGGAGTCAGGACAGGATTTATAAATTGTACATTTATAAATAAAGCAGTAATTTCATTGTGACTTGCACCCACTTTCCAGTGCAGTTAAAAGGCTCAAAGGGGTCAGCTCCTAGAGGTAAACATGAGTGAGAGCTCCAGGAGATAACTATTAGACCTATTTGTCTGGATGAAGATAGCAAGACCTTGAGTCTTCACAGCCTGAGTTACCCTTCACATGAACTCTCATTTACCCTATGTCTTTCAGTGACCACATCGCAACCATGGTGATTCATTATTTCATCTTAATATCATAAAATAATGTGAACCTGGAAATACACTTGTACTTGTCTAATTCAAAATACTGATAACTTTCAAAAGAGTAAAAATTCTTTACACAAACTCTCACTCATTTAAGTGTGGCACTGTCAAGACCCTCTGTCAATACCCCACTATCAATAATTCCCATCAATTGCTTCCTCAGGACAGCAGCAGGGGATAAGAGGCCAGCTCTGAAGCTGCAGAGCACTGGAATTCACTTGAAGTATCCTGCGGCTATTAAAGGCAGGACTAAGCACCTACACCCTAAAATACTGCATACATGATACTGGGTTAGGGATAGTCACTCCTAAAGAGAGACAACTGTAGGAAGGCCCTTTAAGTGCTAATAATCCCACACAAAATGGCTGGAGGAGGTGCCCACCTTATAACTTTTAGACCAGTGGTTAGAGGACTTACCTGGGATGTCGGAAACCCAGATTCAATAGCCCTCCATTTGCCAGATGTCGAGAAAGGATTTGAACAAGGGTCACCCACCTCTTAGGAGAGTGTTCAACTACTGGGCTATGGGATATCATGACATGTGGTTTGCTCAGTTTTACCTGCTGTAACTGTTTCACTGTGGTTCAATAATGAAAGAGTGATTGGAGTAGGGGGACTGAACCCTGGGTCTCCCACCTCCCAGGTGGGTGCTCTAACCGCAGGACAATAGCCCAATGCCTGTTTAAGTTTTTATCCACAGTGGAACAGTCACTGGGCTGGGGCTGGGGGTGTGACATTATCTGATTAGAATATGACCATATGGATCATTGTTGAAACCACTGTTATATATTTGCAGCAAATATTGTACAAAGGTTGTTGAGTGAGGTGTCTATGAAAAGGTTATGATTTGCTGGTTATGATTATGCTATCTGTATGCATGTATCATTTTTGTATGTACAGTTGTAAGTATTGGAATATCCACTAGCTTTATGGGGATTGTCTGCCCCATTCTTTGCAGTTCACCCTAATTGAGTGACCATAGCTATCCCCCACTGGGACACCAGTTACAGCCAGATATGCCATATAAGATATCTGCAAAAATGTTATAATTTGCCAGATATGATAATCTTGTTTATATGTTTGTATCACCTTTTAATTATGAGTTATAGATATGTATGTATGTCTGTATTTCAAACTTGTGCTATGCTTCTGGGTGACACCCCCAGACAGTTTGGCACCAGCACTCCCTAGCCTGCTTGATGGCCCATTAAGGACCATCAGCTGTACAATTGACCCACAGAAAGAAGGGAGATACTCCTTATGGCTCAGCAAGGAATGCAGGGACATGCCTATGGAGAGAACTCTAAAGCTTCCAAGCCATGTGCTGGGCAACCTGTGTTTGAAACAAAGCAAGCACAGGCCACATGACAAGAGACGATAAAAGGCAGGTATCAGGGTGTAGCAGTGTCCCTTAGTCTGTATTCACAAAAAACAACAAGGAGTCCAGTGGCACTTTAAAGACTAACAGATTTAGTTAGTGAGGTTTTTTACCCACAAAAGCTTATGCCCAAATACATCTGTTAGTCTTTAAGGTGCCACCAGACTCCTTGTTATAAAAGGCAGCTGCATCTTCTCTGTTTTGTCTTCAGTCCTGCTTCTTACCTCTAGAGGAGGCTTGCTACAAACTGAAGCTCTGAATAAAGGACTGAATGATCCATCCAAGCTGTGGATGTACTCCAGAGACTTGACTTAAGTCATCACCGCTACAATCCTACCAAGAACTTTGCCATTACTGTATGTAACTGATTCCTTTTAGTTAACCAATTTTAACTCCCATCTTTCTTTCTTTCTTTCATTTTATAAATAAACCTTTAGATTTTAGATACTAAAAGATTGGCATCAGCATGATTTTTGGGTAAGATCCAAGTTATATATTGACCAGGGTATGTGGCTGGTCCTTTGAGATCAGGAGAATCTATTATTTGATGAGACTGGTTGTAAACAACCACTCATCTCTGAACCCAGTGTTTTTGGTGGTGATATAAGAACTGGAATGCCTGAGGAAACTGCCTTATGTTTTATGCATCCGAAGAAGTGGGCTGTAGTCCACGAAAGCTTATGCTCTAATAAATTTGTTAGTCTCTAAGGTGCCACAAGTACTCCTGTTCTTCTTTTTGCGGATACAGACTAACACGGCTGCTACTCTGAAAATTATGTTTTCTTGTTAGCCAGTGTGGTGAAACAGGAGTTTACTTTTGTGGCTGGTTAGGTAAATCTTATAAAAGAATAACCACCAGTTTTGGGTTGTGTTTGCCCTATTTCTGCAGCACTTCGTCCTGAATTTGGCATCCTCGGTTGTGACCCACTAAGGCACGGTTACAGGGGTGAGTGGGAAGGGAGACTTTGTAGTCCAGTTGTTAGGGCATCCACCAAGGTGAGAGACCCAGGGTTTAGCCCTTTCAGGATAGCCTGGGCCAGCTGAGGCTTGGGCAGGAGTAGGAACAGGCCCAGAGAGTGGGGAATTAAACTTGGTTCTCCTCCCAGATGAATGTTCCAACCACTGGGCTAAAAGTTATACAGTGGTTCCAGCATCACCATCACCTCCTTCCCCGGCAGGTAGATTTTGAATGGGACCCAATCTGGTAGGTAGCCACTAATCATGCCTGCCAGATCAGGAACTATATGTGACTTAAGTGGTCAAATACCTATCATTCCCTGGTTTCAGAGTAGCAGCCGTGTTAGTCTGTATCCGCAAAAAGAACAGGAGTACTTGTGGCAGCTTAGAGACTAACAAATTTATTAGAGCATAAGCTTTCGTGGACTACAGCATCCGAAGAAGTGGGCTGTAGTCCACGAAAGCTTATGCTCTAATAAATTTGTTAGTCTCTAAGGTGCCACAAGTACTCCTGTTCTTTTATCATTCCCTGGTTTGTGAATCTCTCTGGGGCTTAGATGGGGTTGGATGCCTGAAAGGAGACAGCAGTGAACATGCCCAGAGCAGAGACATAGTTGCCTACGGAACTTTTACCCTGAAAACATAGCCGCCAATGGAGTTTAGGAGCCTACAGGGTTTGACAGGAGTTTTGTGGATCGCAGTAGAGCCAAAACTGGGACGTAGGCACCTAAATCCAAGATGCCTGTGTACTTTTGTAGATATGGGCCATGCAGCCTTGTGTACTCCAGCCGCTTGAAACCTTAGTATTATGTCTTGGGGTGAGAAAACAAGGAATATTTAGTGAAACTATGCATTAGAGTTGTGTGAAGTACTATGAACAAATAGCAAGAAGGAGAAATTTCCTGACCTTCTTAATTAAATGCCTAAAAGGAAACAACATCTAATCCTTCAGACATTTATCAAGAAACCAAAAAAGCAATTCAATAATCATCATTCAGCTTGGAAGAAAAAGTTTCTTTTGAGTGAATGTCCAAAGAAATGAGTTTAATTTTGGTTCTATGTTATCAAAATGTTTAAGTGTACCAGAGAAAAAGTGTAGGGAGAATTCTGAAGTCAAGATACATCTCCATACCAAAAGCTCCTTTGACCTGGAATTAAGATTGCCAGACTATCTACCTCACCAATGCAAATTTACACAAAAATAAAACACACAATTAAGTCGTTTAGTACCTCATCTATACCACACTCATCAGTCCCTTTTCTCAGCCTCATCTACCTTCTTCTATCACCAAAGCCTGCAGAACTCTACCTCCACCAGCACCAGGTTGGAGATCAGACACTCAGGTGATGAGTGTGAATAAACAAAAAGCTAGATAGAAATACCCAGGCTATTGCAGGGTAAATTGTTACTCAAAATTACGTCCCAGTTCAGTCAGACTTCAGAGTTCATCAGATAAAACCCACACAGAACCTGAAAATGTTTGGATTCCAAGGCTCCTATAGTGTAATTCAACCATAAGCTTGAGGGCTGATATAATTCTACAATCGGGGTGGAAGAACTCAGAATGGAGTAGTCTTAGGCAAGAAGTAAGCATTCACTCTACAACATCCTCATTAGTAGGATAAATGTTTCTCCTGACTGTAACCCATTTTATTTGCGTGTTCATTTTAAATAGCTTGGTGGCAATGTGAATCTATATGGCAGCAAAACTCAGGTCTTTACTTTTTTTTTTTTAAATCAGCTTTGAGTTCCAATTAAATAAAGATTGGCCTACTTTTCACAAGCACATCACATGGCATATATATATCCACATCTCACAAGCTTTAGGACTGCCTCTGAAATGTTTGTGTGAGGGGTGGGCACCAGAGCCGGCTTTAGGAAGTGCGGGGCCCAATTCGAACAGTTTTGACAGGGCCCCGGCAGGGATGACTGAAAAAAAAAAAAAAAAAAACACGTAAAAAAACATGTGGGGCTTGTTCTCACCGGGCGGCACTCGTAGTCTTCGGCGGTTTGTCCTTCACTCGCTCCGGGTCTTTGGTGGCACTGAAGGACCCGCCGCTGAAGTGCCGCCGAAGACCCGGAGCGCTGCCGGGTGAGTAAAAATTAAAAAGGAGCCTCTAGTCAGGGAAGGGATTCTCGGCCACTTGCCCCCACCCCGGCGGCCCTGCCACTGGGCGCGGGGCCCTCTTAGGCGCGGGGCCCGATTCGGGGGAATTGGTGGAATTGGCCTAAAGCCGGCCCTGGTGGGCACTCATTGTTTTCACACAAGCCCACATTTAAACTTTATTCCATATATTCTCACAATTTTGCACTTTTTCTTTCAGTTCACGAACATTTTCTCTCCTCTCTTTTTGTCATGTGAAATTGAAACAAAGGGTTAAGTGGAGAAAAATATTGGGCTGTGGCTAGCAGCTATTTAACAAGGGTATGATGTCTATGCAGGGGAAGATGGGCATTTCCCCCATTACTATGTGAATGTGTTGCTTTTGTGTGTAGATCAAAGCCTATTATACCTCACTCATTCAGGGCCAATTCATATTTTGATTAAAATAAACAGCAAAACTGTTGACTTCACTCAGAGCAGATTTGATCCTCAACAAGCAGCTTCTTTGTCTTTTGTTTTATTTTCCTGAAATGCCTGTAAATGATGAATGCTGAATTTTGACACAATCAGTGATTATAAATCAAGCATTTATTACTTTTATGTATTTGCAAAAAAGGATTTCATGTTTGTTTCAATGTGCTTTGAAAGCTGTTTTTGAAATTTAACATATCTGATGTAGGTACCAAAAGTACCTTCGAGTAAACAGAAAGGTATCCAGGACACTAGTGATTGTTGCCCACTAAAGCTGCCTTTGTGCTTAATGCACCTTATCATGAATTTTAATATGGTTGTTTCGCTTTGTGATGGAGATAGCTGGGCTCTTTAGCATGTGGGCTTATGAGAGATAAATGGCAAAGTAGGTTTTTTTAAATCCTGCAAAGGAAACAACATTTTAAAATTAGATGAAGTGTGAAGTACTATTCCACTACTTCATATCCACTCCTTGCATAGGCAATTTTGATTGTGTGAAGATATAGAAACCCTATTGTGGCAAGTGATAGCTACCATAAGTGGTTTTTAACTTAAATATTTAAAGGAAACCATCTGAAATAAGATAAAGGCAGTCAGTATAGAAGGTAAAAAACCTGAAAAAGTTAAAGCATCAAAGTTTACAGAAAATGGAAAAGGGGATAAAAAACCCTGATGAGAAAACTTAAAATCTCCCATGTTATAGAAAATAATAATGACATTGCAGAACAGGTCAACAATTGCTCTCTCGCTCTCTCTGGTTTGAGTTATTTCACTAAAGATGTGAATCTTCATGGTGCAACTTAAAAAAAAAAAAAAAAACTTCCTGCACTACAGGATGCAAAGTGTCTTTATTTTGGAAAACTATTTTAACATCAATTTTCCTTTGAAATTCACACCACTGATTCTTCTCTCCTCTCCTCCCATTTCCCCACACTACTGTCTAATGCCCTCCTTCTCCCCTATAACTCTTAAATTTCCCCTTCTTCTCTCAGTCCCTTCCTTTCTCATCCTTGCAGATTTCAACTTCCATGACGATCAGTCCATTGCCTTGCTTTTTGTCCTGCATCTTCTCTTTGACATATGATGATGGTCAGTCCTCTGGATCAGGTCTTTACTGGAACTGCTGTCCCCCTGACCTTTCATTTGGCAACATTGGACCTGATCCAAAGACTGCTGAAGTCAAGGGAAAGACTCCTATTGACTTCAGTGGGCTTTGATCAGGCTTGTACAACTACTACCACTGTTCCAATGACTTCTGTGGAAGCAGAGAAAGAACTGACAGGAAGGGGATTGCAATGCATGACAGTTTGTTAGCAAGAGTCAGACTAACTGTAACCCTAATAATGCGAGATTTGTAGAAGCGAGGAATGTGTGAGGCGAGTGGGAAAGAACTGTGTGAGAAGTTGTTGCGACCTTGTGTAAATAATATGAAATGTAGACTAAGAGTCTACATTAGTAAGCAAAACAAAATATCAAAATGACCTATGTATAAACAAAATGCAGCTGTTGCTCATTATTGTCTGTAACAAAAGGTATAAATGCTTGCTGTAATTGTTTACCTGTAGAGAGACCTGTTTAGCTCTCTCCCTCTATGCAATTAATAAAAAAAAAAATAAAGTATCTGACTTGCTGTACCCAAACAAAAAGTGAGAACTCTGTTATTCTCCAACACTTCGATTTCTTTCTCCAATTGAGACCCTCCATTGAGACTCATTGAGTCCTTCTCTGACATTTCTTCCAGGATGTCCAAAAGTGAACTCATCTTTCCTCTTTCTGTTCCGCTATCACAGATGGCAATTCCACCATCTTCCTTGTTCCCCTGTTCACAGCATCAGCTTAATTTTGGACTTTTCCCTCTTCTGCTGACATTGATGCAATCGCTAAATCCTGCCAGTTCTGCTCACAATCTCCAAATTCCATCCTATTCTCTCTATCCATGTGTTCAGTAATCACTTCGGGCCCTAGGTGCTTGAAAGAGATCCTCTTTATTTGGTAATGCAGTTCTCAACTGCCTATGCATAACACAACATGGGCTTCTGCAGCATCCCTTCCCCAGACTTTCTGTCTGAGAAACTAAATCACGTAAAGACACAGTTCTCAATACCACAATCCCCATCATCAAAACTCTTGTACAGGCCCTGATTATCTCTCATGTGTACTTTTGCAAACTTCTCCTCCTCTTCTGGGCCTTCTGTGTACCCCTTTTGCCCCTCTCAACTGGTCTAAAACACTGGCATTAAAATCATCTACTCACCATGTCCAGCTCCTCTTAAAATCACTTCACTAATTGTCCTTCATCCTTTATGTCCAATTTATCATTCTCACCTTTGCTTTTGAGGCCCAACAAACTGTCCCTCTGGCACCCATCCACCCACCCATCTTGCTGCCCGTATCTTCTCTCAGTTCCATTGTTCTTCCCTCATACTGCATAGCTACAACCCTCTCCCTGCCCCATTTTGACACATCTCCATTGTTTCCATATTGAAATCCTTCACCAATATACACTTCTTCAAGAAGGCTCTTAAATCCTCAGCCTCCACAGTTTTTTTTTTTTAAATAAAGTGAATATGTTAATTAAAAATCAGGTACAGGTCATGGAACTACAAGACACATAGCTTACTTCATCGCTCATCTGTTTACCCTGTCATGCTTCCCTTTTGTTTTTACAGGTTCTTCTAACTACACTTGCTGCTACAATGTGGACAGCCTCTGAGCTTGTAAGTTCTTTGGGGGGCAGGGAAGTGGCCTTTTTATATGGTTCTAAAGCACATAGAATATTGTGGGTGCTACACAAATAACAAACAAATATGGGAGGCGGTGTGGAATGGTTTCACATCCTACTGTGTCAATGGGACTTGGATGCTCAGTACTTCAGAGATGCAGGGCTCAAATGAGACTGCTGACTATACAACAACAAAAATAGACTTGTTTTTAGGAATGGTTTTAAGGCCCAAATCCAGCAAAGGTTTAAACACACGTGTAACTTGAAGCACATGAATAGTCCTACTGAGATTAATAAAACTTCTCTTGTGCTTAAAATTATGTATGTGAATAAACAGTTTTCAAAATCATGGCCTAAATGAACAAACACAATAAAATGTAATGGAAGAGAAAGGGAATTAATCAGAAAATGTATTCTTTTGACAAGTCTCATTTACTTTTAATTATATATGGTAATACTTCAAAATGTACAAATATGTGCAGTTTGATATTTTAATATGACACCCAAACAAAGTCTCTGGATGTAAAAAAATCTTTGCTGAGAGATGGGGACAGAACATTTTTTCTGTGTAAACTATAAAGTTTGTGGTGTAGAGAACTCCAGATTAGCAAGACTCTACTTCACCTGTGAGACAGGCAATTCTATTCCATTTTAACTCAATCAAGAAATTAGCAGAGTCTGTAATTTATTTTTAAGAAGGTGTGTAAATTAATGTAATCCAAGGGCCACAATGATTTGCATATTTACATGATACCTTGTATAGATTTCATTATTTACTCACTGTTTCAAATTAATACATACATTTACTTATCCTGAAAAGCTTTACTATTCAGGAAGTTGATTCTGATTTTCTTCAGTTTTGCCCTCCAAATATAAAATCATCAGGTCTGATTGACCAAAGCATTATTGTAGTTTTACGCCTGTGTAACCCCACTGATTTCAGTCTACGCTGTTTATTTTACTGAAAAAGCAAGTAAAATAGTACCTTAGACCACAGACAGACTTTTAGTAAGTAAATATCTGCTGCCCCAGGGATTACACACTAAAATACTCTATAGATTTAAAAGACAATTTCTTGATAGGATTAGAACAGTCTAGTTCTCAGAGACTGTAGAGTCTACCTAATCTGCATCAGTAGGGAGCGTGGGGTAGGGTGGGGTGAGGTGCGGTTGGGTGTGTGGGGGGGTCAACAGGTCTGTGGCCAGAATACCCTTGTGCTCCAGTAATCCTCTTCTACTGGAAAAGTACTTGGGGGACCACTACCATCCAGCCCAATTTAGAGCAGCCTTTGAAATGCTATTAGTTTCTACTCAAAATTAAATCCATAGCCATTGGCCCAAGGATCAGGCTGGCGGGGACTGAGGCACAAGTCAACTTTGCTGTCCTGTGCCAAATGTCCATTTCCAAGGATCTGGTCTTATGTGTGTACATAAAAATATATAAGAACTTCCACATATTCTATAGTCCTTAAAGAGATATGGCTATATTCATGGAAATATATTTTTCCTAATTATACTGCATATTTTATTAGTTTTTTAAAAATTCTATATGGGGCCATTTGACTTTTATGTTGTCTATTACCCACCAGAAAGAGGCTTAGTTCAATTACCCTGTTTTTCTATAGTGTCCTGGAAATAGGTTGATTAAAAAGTGAAGAAAATTGCTGCTGACAACCTCTTTGTGTAAGGATCACAATATCTAAATTGAAATGAAGCATGGAGTACACTTCTCTAAGCCTTCTTCAAAATTTCCTTCTCTCCCGTTGTCTTTTTTCCTATATACATTTTTTTAAAAGTCTATCTATTGATTTTAGATGAATTAAAATTACTTATAGTTATTAATTGTCCCTTTATCTGTTAACTAGAAAGAAAGAAAAAGAAAGACCACAGCTGTATTGTAAAATGTAAATCTACCCGTAATCTGAGCACTACCATTTTAAAGATGCATCTTGTATTTCTGAGGGGGGAAATCCCTCAAAGCACTTTTCTCTACTTACTGAAATACAAAGACAGACTAATACATATTATTTTACATCTATGAGTGTGTGTATACACACATTTAGTCCTGTTTCCCTAGTCTATTCCCTTGCATAGTTCAGTCTAAAGCGTCATATGAAGTATGAACATTCATACTGCTTTTATTTTTGATCCTGTAAAATATAACTATACAGAGACTTCAATTTTATGATATGTTATTCTTCCACATACTGTATTCCTTATTACTTTCCCAGTTTGTTCCATTGCAACCTCCACCAGCAGCAAAGCTGTTGACTATCTGCTGGTCTTTTGAATAAAAGCTGATCTCAATGCAGCCCAGTCATTAACCTAGAAAAAGAAACTGGCCTTCATCCACTCAGTTTATGGGATCTTAAGGCACTTTCACTGGCTTGCTAAAATAAACGAATAGCCTGCAAACATGTTTGATGTGAGAGGAATATACCATCTGGACAACCCAGCATGGCTTTGAGTAAACAGAGAATGTAATCATACAAAGTAAATACAGTGTATACAATATTAAAGGACTTACCAAGACCACCAGAACTGGCACCCCAGCCTATTGTGCCTCTCTTAGATAGAACAACACAGCAAGTAGGGAGAAGTCAGGATATGTTGAGAGGAGAAAATTCTGGAACAGAGAGAGAGAGAGTGAGCGAGAGAAAGAAAAGAATGGGGATTCTGTTGGTGGTAAGGGGACCACAGGTAGAGAGACTATTGAAATGGGACTAGAAAGGTAGGTAAATAGGGAAAATGGGATTCTGGGGAATAGGGAGCCACCTATTGTGGGAGCAAGGAATATGCAGAGAGGGTCATGGACCATGTGGGGGTATCCTTGAACGGTTTTGATCATTTGGAAAAGTATCTGAATCATTTGGATAATCATCCAACCCCCTGAACACTAATCTGAACTAGATCTATATATTAACTTTGATGTTCATCCATTGCATATGTCTACACTCTTGGCAGGAGATGAAACGACTGCAGTGCAGGCTAGCTCTGTGCTTCACATTAGTACATCCTACACTTCAACATCACAGAACATTCCTAGAGTGGGAGTTTTGGGAAGAGACACTTTGTGCTGATTTCCAGATGGGCTCAGAGAATAACAAATTCAAAAAGAAATATATAAATAAACAACACATGACAAAACGGGCTTGGATTTTTTTGTAAGTTGAGCTGGTTATCAACTTAGGGTATGTCTACACTATGGGATTAATCCGAATTTATATAATTCGAATTTTGGAAACAGATTGTATAAAGCACATTAATTCGGCAGTGTGCGTCCCTGTACCGGGGCAATTTCTGGAGCGTTGCACTGTGGGTAGCTATCCCATAATTCCCGCAGTCTCCTCTGACCATTGGAATTCTGGGTTGAGATCCCAATGCCTGATGGGGCCAAAAACATTGTCGCAGGTGGTTCTGGGTACATCCTCCCCCCTCTCCAGGGAAGCAACGGCAGACAACCGTTTCGCGGCTTTTTTCCTGGGCGAACAGTGCAGATGCCATACCATGGCAAGCATGGAGCCCACTCAGCTCAAGACAGCAGTCATGAACATTGTAAACACCTCACGCGTTATCGTGCAGTTTATGCTGAACCAGAACCTGCAAAACCAAGCAGCGAGGAGTAGGCTACGGCAGCACGGCGGCAAGAGTGATGAGGACATGGACATGGAATTCTATCAAACCACGGGACCCAGTGCTTTGGAGATCATGCTGTTAATGGGGCAGGTTATAGCTGTGGAACGCCGATTCTGGGCCCTGGAAACAAGCACAGACTGGTGGGACCGCATAGTGTTGCAGGTGTGGGACGATTTCCAGTGGCTGCGAAACTTTCGCATGCGTAAGGGCACTTTCTTGGAACTTTGTGACTTGCTTTCCCCTGCCCTGAAGCGCCAGAATACCAAGATGAGAGCAGCCCTTACAGTTGAGAAGCGAGTGGCGATAGCCCTGTGGAAGCTTGCAACGCCAGACAGCTACCGGTCAGTTGGGAATCAATTTGGAGTGGGCAAATCTACTGTGGGGGCTGCTGTGATGCAAGTAGCCAAAGCAATCACTGAGCTGCTGCTACGAAAGGTAGTGACTCTGGGAAATGTGCAGGTCATAGTGGATGGCTTTGCTGCAATAGGATTCCCTAACTGTGGTGGGGCGATAGATGGAACCCTTATCCCTATCTTGGCAGCAGAGCACCAGGGTACCCAGTACATAAACCGCAAGGGGTACTTTTCAATGGTGCTGCAAGCACTTGTGGATCACAAGGGACGTTTCACCAACATCAACGTGGGCTGGCTGGGAAGGGTTCATGACGCTCGCGTCTTCAGGAACACTAATCTGTTTAAACGGCTGCAGCAAGGGACTTACTTCCCGGACCAGAAAATAACCACTGGGGATGTTGAAATGCCTATAGTTATCCTTGGGGACCCAGCCTACCCCTTAATGCCATGTCTCATGAAGCCATACACTGGCAGCCTGGACAGGAGTCAGGAGCTGTTCAACTACAGGCTGAGCAAGTGCAGAATGGTGGTAGAATGTGCATTTGGCCATTTAAAAGGTCGCTGGCGCTCGTTACTGACTCACTCAGACCTCAGTCAAACCAATATCCCCATTGTTATTGCTGCTTGCTGTGTGCTCCACAATCTCTCTGAGAGTAAGGGGGAGACCTTTATGGCGGGGTGGGAGGCTGAGGCAAATCGCCTGGCTGCTCATTATGCGCAGCCAGACACCAAGGCGATTAGAAGATCACACCAGGAAGTGCTGTGCATCAGAGAAGCTTTGAAAATCAGTTTCATGACTGGCGTGAAAGTTCTGTTTGTTGAAAACCCACTCCCTTGATTAACTCATTCCCTGTAAACAAACCACCCTCCCCCCCTTAAATCACAGCTTGCTTTTAAAGGAAATAAAGTCACTATCATTTAAAAATCATGTATTCTTTATTAATTGATTATAAACATAGGGAGAGAACTGACAAGGTAATCTGGGTGAGGTTTGGGAGGAGGATAGGAGGGAAGTAAAAGGCCACTGCAGTTCCTGAAGCTCCACCAGATGCCGGAGCATGTCCATTTGATCATGCAGCAGCCCCAACACTGCAGCCTGCCACCTCTCATCTCGAGCGTCCCTCATGACCTCACGTTCACTGGTATCTTTCCTGTATTTAGATACCGTGAGCTTCCACTCATTCAAATAAGCTCTTTCATTGCGGGTGCATTCCATTATTTCCGAGAACATCTTGTCTCGCGTCCTCTTTCTCCGCCACCTTATCTGAGATAGCCTTCGGGACAGAGGAGGGAGGTTTGAAAAATTTGCAGCTGCTGGAGGGAGGGTTGAAAAAAAGGAGAGAAGTTTTTAAAATGATACATTTTACAGAACAATGCTTATACTCTTTCATGATGAACAACACTATTCACATTACATAGCACATGTGATTTCAGTACAAGGTTGCATTTTCTATCTTAATATTGAGTGCCTGTGGCTTTTGGTGTTAGAGATTACAGATGCAGGTCTGGGCAACAGAATTCAGCTTGCATGCGGCCATGGTAAGCCATTGTCTTTCGGCTTCTGTGCCCTCCTTTCCCACATACCAAGCAAAGCCCGTTGACTGCTGCGGTTTTCCTGTTAACCTTCAGCAGCAGAAAACAAACTAACACCCCCTCTCATCCAATTCTCTGGATATGATCGCTTTATCCCTCCCCCCACCTTGTGGCTGGTATCAGGGAAGATCGCTGCTAGCCAAACGCAAAAAGCTCAGGGCCAATTCCCCACCCCCCCACCCCCGCGCTTGGCTAACTGCAGGGAAGGATTTCTTTTCAGCCATAGGCAAACAGCCCAGTAGGAATGGCCACCTCTGTCCCCTTAATTAAATTCCCGTATTTCAACCAGGTTACCATGAGCAATATCACTGACGATTACACAGCGAGATAAAGAACGGATGTTGCTTGAATGCCAGTAAACACCGGGACCATACGCCGCCAGGCTTTGTCATGCAGTGATACCAGATTACTTGCTACTAGCATGGCGTGGTCAAGTGTCCTACCATGGAGGCCGGAGATAAGGCTGCACTGCCCAGAAACCTTGTGGCAAGGCTTTTGGAGTACCTCCAGGAGAGCTTCATGGAGATGTCCCTGGAGGATTTCCACTCCATCCCCAGACACGTTAACAGACTTTTCCAGTAGCTGTACTGGCCGCGATTGCATCCCAAGTCCTCAGGGCAAAGTAATCATTAAAAAATGGTTGCTTTTAAAACAAGTTTTATATTTTAAAAGGTAAACTCACCTGAGGTCCCTTCCATTGGGTCATGGTCTTGGATACTGGGTTGGGAGGGTACTTCAGTCAGGCTGAGAAAAAGATCCTGGCTGTTGGGGAGAACGGAGTGCTGGGTGCTCTCCGCAAGCTCGTCCTCCTCCTCCTCTTCCCCATCCGCAGAATCCTCAGGTGTAGCTGATGAGATTACCCCCGGCTCGGAATCCACGGTCAGAGGTGGGATAGTGGTGGCGGCCCCCCCTAAAACTGCATGCAAGTCGGCATGGAAGCGGCATGTCCGTGTCTCTGACCCGGAGCGACCGTTTGCCTCCTTTGTTTTTTGATAGGCTTGTCTGAGCTCCTTGACTTTCAAGCGGCCATCATGCCTTTGGAGATTTTTTCAAAAGTTTTGGCATTCCGTCTTTTTGAACTAAGTTCTGCTATCACTGAATCCTCTCCCCATATAGCGATCAGATCCAGTACCTCCCGAACGGTCCATGCTGGTGCTCTTTTTCGATTATCGGCCTGCATGGTTACCTGTGCTGATGAGCTATCTGTGGTCACCTGTGCTCTCCACATTGGGCAAACAGGAAATGAAATTCAAATGTTCGTGGGGCTTTTCCTGTCTACCTGGCCAGTGCATCCAAGTTCAGATTGCTGTCCAGAGCGGTCACAATGGTGCACTGTGGGATAGCTCCCGGAGGCCAATACCATCGAATTGCGGCCACACTAACCCTGATTCAAAATGACAATATCAATTTTGGCGCTACTCCGCTCGTCGGAGAGGAGTACAGAAATCGATTTTAAGAGCTCTTTATTTCGAAATAAATGGCTTCGTTGTGTGGACGGGTGCAGGGTTAATTCGATTTAACGCTGCTAAATTCAAATTAAAGTCATAGTGTAGACCAAGCCTTAGAGAACTCACCTCACATGAGGACAGGGAGAAAAAAAGAATAGATAAGGGCATCTCTGTGGAAAGCTACATATATTTGTACAAAAATATGTAAGTCTTCACTGACCTCCATTCATGGACAGAGAGGGGCAATATCCATAGGACTGAACACAAAGGACAAGAGATGTGATTGAACTGAAGAGGCTGCAAACTAAATGGAAATGAAAGATTAAAACCTACCAATGGTAATTGTTTGGCCAAATAACATTTGCGTATTTTTTTGTTTGGGCAGCATGGTGGATGGAATCATTCAAAATCTAAATCTGCTGTCAAGAGGCCTAGATTGCGACCCTTCCTGCATGCCTGTGCAAGGAGTGTATAAGAGTGAGGTGCTTGCCTGTGCTCATAACTCATGTTACTGGTAGCAGCATCTATGGGATTGTAGCCTCCATGAGTCTACTTTTCTTCATGTGCATGTAGGGTAACCAGCTAGTAAGTGTGAAAAATCAGGATGGGTGTTGGGGGTGAGGGGTAATAGGAGCCCATATTAAAAAAAGCCCCAAATATCGGGACTGTCCCTATAAAATCAGGGCATCTGGTCACCCTATGTGCATGTGGACTAGGAATAGGTGGAGCCATAGAAACCACCATTCCCAACATGCAAACAAGTGCAGCTAAATTGGCATGCCAGGGAAAGTAATGTGCCCAGGTATAGGGCTGGGGAGCTTGTCCCCCTACAGTGCAAAGGAATACCAGGGACCAGACTCTGTCACATGCCTTGAGCCGGTGGTCACAATTTAGACTATAATGTACAATAATTAAGTATATTGCTAGGAAAGATGCCTTAGTATTCATGAACAACTACAGAAGTAATTCAATAAGCCAAGAGACCTAGATTTATCTGTCCTATTGTTACATTGCAGTTCTGATAGTGACTTGCTAGTGCTGTTTCTTGAACAAATATTTAACTTTTCTGACTTCAGTTTCCTCATCTGTAAAATGTGGAATGTTAGTAATGGTACTTACTAAATACGTGCAAAGTGCTATGCACAATAGCTGCAAAATATTATAAAAGTCAGACGGAGCAGAGGGAAGACTAGAACTCAACCCCTCCTTTTTTAGTTCATTAGACAATATGGGTTCGGGGAGTAACTTTCACCTTTGGCAGATTTTTCACAAACAAAAGTGTGGATTGGTGGGTTTGTGTGTGAATATTATTAGCAATTATTTGCCTAATCTCAATGTGCTAGACTGTGAATTATTTAATTGTGAAAATGGAATTCTAATGGGGGGTGATGTCACAAGAAACAAACTCAAAACATTTATTTTAAGAGTGGTTCATAGTAAAAACCATCAGCTGATTTCTGTCTGGCAGTAATATGTGCAGCCTTTTGTTTATACCTATCTTCTGGAAGTCATTATTCTGTTTATACATATTCTGAGAATAATAATGTCCTATATAGTACAATGATTATATAATCTATTTACAGTGTGTGTACTGAACATGCTATATATAGAGAGAGTTGCTGCATCTTTCATATATTTACATTTTGAAGAGACAAAATTAGATTTTTTTTCTCATTTGAAATAACATCTTTTACAAGAACAACTGTCTCATTTCAGAATGCAATAATAAGCTAATGCACTGAGTGATCAATGTTGCGTGCTATGTAACACTAAAAAATGTACCATAAAATGTGGGAGACCAATTTAACCATCTTTTAATGAATGCAGTACTTTAAAAAATTTATATACAGAAAATATGCACCCTATCATTTTTTTCACGCCTCAGTACATGATTAGATGCAATAAAAACCCTGCCTTATCGAATTGATGCATTTGAGAAGACTGTCAGTGATAACTGTGCAGAGATATATCCCTTACAAAAGCATGCAATTTTCCCAAGTTTGCTCTCATAAAAGATTTATTTCTATCATAAACCATCACCTGTCTCTTGGTCCTCTGGCATTACAATGCAGTCACACTCAGCACAGTGGGGTGGCTGGTGTTTTTTCTTTTTTGCAAATATGAAGATTGACAGGCAGTTGACAGTGTTAAAGAAAAAGGTATGACCAAATATATAACATTTGTATCAGTTGAATAGCTACAGACAACACAGCAATAAAAACCTTTTTTTATTTTCTTACAAAAACACATACAAAATGACCCAAATAAATTGTGAGTATGTAACATGAATTTGTCTCAGCTTGTAGCCAAGCATTCTACCATAAAAGAGACATTACCAAATATTATTTTATATTATTATTATGTGAGACTTACTTCTTTGCTTCTACTATTTGTTGCATTTTGACCGCCATATTATGATGTTGTGCATGTGCATGTGTGTGCATATGCAATGTATACACAGTAGGGCAGGTGTTTGTGCACATTGTATATACATTGCACATGCACATCTTTATCTGAATTTATTATACACACACAAATGAACAGGATAATATGGATGTCACCATGCAACTATATGTATATTTCTTTAATAATGATCTTTAACAACAGAATATATATATTTCTTTAATAGAAAGATTATTATTAAAGAAATTATTATTAAATACATATTAAAGGTCATTATTAAATAAATATTTTCCTTATTGGACCTGTATTAATTGTGGAGTAAAATATTAATGCTAAGCTGTTTACACAGATGTCTGAGTATTGTGTCCTTCTACTTTCTTAACAATCCTTGCAATCTACTCTCCAGAGGTTTGCATAACCTAGTAAGAACAAATGGATTTCCTTTACAGTTAAGGGTCAAAGGTTAAGGAGCAAGGAGCATGTTCTCAGCTGTGTCACTACATGAATTAAAATGTAGTAATGAATTTGTGGTGTTCTCTGTGACTCTACGTTAGACCTTGACCTTAATATCACATTTAACTGAGCACAATCATAGGTCACAAATTAGAAGGATTTAAGCAATCTTCTGCTCTATCATGGGAGCCCACTTTAATCAGATCTGATTTAATATGCTGTTCAGAATTTAGGGAACACTAGGCCAATACTACTAAGAAAGAAACTGTCACCATAGTTACAGCCATGCTGCAAAAACACAGAAACCTTGGGGTGCAATTTCCAGCATTTTTGAAAGAGCCTTTAGTAAAACATTAACATTTTTCTTAGAAGACACTCTCAAACCATTCTAATGCCAATTGTTTACAACACAGCAATTGCAAAAAATTAAATCAATTCACAAAGATTTTATCACTCACCAAGAGAAAACCCATTGAGATGCAAGGTCTCATTTTCAAAGGAGACACAAAGGTAAGATGCTATGAGGTTAACATATATACAGCCAGCAGTTTAAAAGCCCTGATCCTCCATCATGCCTTGCCTGGCACAGAAGTGGTTGCAGAGAGATTGTGTGTAGCCTAGCTGGTGTGAATGGAAGCACCACAGGGCAGGATTTGCACCAGTGGAAGTCTCTGCACAGTGCAATTATTCCTTTCTAGTCCTGCAGGCCCCAGTCTTGTGCTCTCGTATGCAAGAGGGAAAAGAGGGTGTGGGCAGAGGATATTGGTGACAGGAACTTGCTGACTTATGTTGAATCCTAGCTCCCCTTCTCAGGCACACTATGGCATCTGAATAGCAGGAGTATCCATAATTTCTCAACCAAGACAACAAGTGAGTAATGATTTCAGCTGCTCAGGTGACTCATTTCCCATCCTACACCCAAGTTGGAGGCCTTCGTTGCTGCAAATGC
Source organism: Trachemys scripta elegans (assembly GCF_013100865.1). Classification (NCBI taxonomy): domain Eukaryota; kingdom Metazoa; phylum Chordata; order Testudines; family Emydidae; genus Trachemys; species Trachemys scripta. The sequence continues at coordinate 75,045,923 of NC_048303.1, forward strand.
AGGACTTCACACATAAAATAAAACACTAATAAATTAAGAAGTAGATTTTTAACATGATGAATTGGGGTTTAGGAGCTTTGGATCATGCCCTAAGTGCTTAGGATACTTCATGTTACTGGAATTCACATGAGACTAATCCACTGTGCTGAATATTTACCCTTAAATACAGTTTAACAGACGCTATGCAGCACAGATAAATAACTAAATACTCCACTATATTTTCAAAAGTAGCGAGTATCTGATAAATCAGTCACATCAGCTACGTTAGCTGGTACAGTAAATTAAAAGACTGCTTAGCCCTCCCCCTAACTTCTGCCTTAAATATATGACCTTTTACCTTAAATTATTAATAATTAATAAAGTATAGGTCCAATATATCATATACGGCCATGATAAAAGCTACCTTAGAATGTATTAATTCTCTATTCCACTTACATGAAAGAGTTATTATAGTAGACAAAAGTGTAAATTTAGTAATCACATTCAGAATCCCAGCTGATTTATTTGGTTCTGCATAGCACAGCAACGTGTTACAAGTGGCATATCTAATCTAAACGAACAATGATGATCAAAGAATAATGTCACTTACATTCTGATTTAGGAACCCGTTGACAGATACGATAAAATCACTATAATGTATAAACATTGTATAAATTGCTGGCCAACACGAGTTTGACCTTGCATAAACTGTTTAATTATTGTATAGCAGCACTCTAACCAAATTTTATTACAACTTATTTAAAACTTCAGAATATTTACAATATCAAATTCCCAGTCCAAATGAAGGCTTAAATACGTGAAGTTGCCAGTGATTATCATCCAGCACTGTAATCCTGAATCCAGTAACTCCAATTTTAACCTTATTCCCAGGAAACAATGTCTGTTTTTTTCTTTGTTTTAAACAAACTGATTAATAATGAATCATTCCTCGCTTGATAAGAATGAGGTTGTAATGATGCAATTAATTCTGCAATCACTGTTGTCCACTTCAAAAAGAAAAACATAAAGATTATTTTAAATTCACGCTAAAGATAAAAAATATAGCGCCTAGTCCTGCAGTCCTGATGCTGGCAAATTTCTCACTGAAGCCAATATATCTATTGGAGTCGGACAGAGTTCTGTTGTGTAAAGATTGCCCAATGTTAGCAAAGAAGGTTTTAACAAAGCAGAGCTGTTCAGGAATAATCTGTACAAATTAAAAATACATGTAGTGGTTAGAGTTTGCAGAACTACCTAGAAGAGTCATTTGTGCCAAGGTTCATTAATGATGATGCACATATATTGTATGAGGTAAATCAGAAACTGGAGCAAAAATAACAGAGGCCACCAAATAGTCTGGTGACACATATGTATTAGAAAATATCTAGCTTGTTACACTCCATAATAAACCAACCTCTACTTATCCGCAAAATAAAATTTCATATCGTATAGATGTGAATTGGAAAAGCAAAGTGAGTATTTTGCAAATAAAATACTATGGTTCACAAGATCAAAACCCTCGGATAAATCATGTGCTCCACAGCATATGACCCCTGGATTCATAGCACTATAGAAGCCATTTGTCACTTTTAATTCTAATGCTGTAATGGTTGAATGAGGAAAACAGAAACCCATTTTCTCTAATGGTAATAAACGGATATGTCAACAAATAATATACTATGTGATTTATAAAGGAGATATTCTAACAATTTTACTAGCGTTGATACAATTGAAATAGGCCTGTAATTAGTCGGAATTTGAGGGCAGTCTCTTAAAGGAAAGCAAATGCTGCCTCTCCCTCAGTGTATTTTTGTTAATTTATCAATTTCAGTTTTTTTAAAATGCACCTGTCCATTAGGCATCTGTATGCTGAAGAACAGTGACAAAACATCAGTAAAAGCCTAAACCAAGTAGATTTTCTTACCCAAGAAACCTACCTTGTACAGAAATGTAGGGTTGCCTGGGTGGAATGGGCCCACAATTTGCCCAAGGCAGGCTATGTTTGCATCACCTTTCAAATTAGGTGCCAAATAGCTACAGTCCATGCTTCTAGACTTTCTCAGATTAATTTTGACAAATGAGTTACATTAGTGAAACCTGATATAGGTAAAAAGAAAATCCACATTTCAGATCTGCATTGTGTTTCACTGTACTTGCTTGTAACTTATTTGTTTCCTATTTACAGTGTATCATTTACCTGACAATTCATGTAAAACATACCTTTACTTCCACACACTATTTACATTTGTGTTGGCAGATCTTCAGAAAGGGAGAGTGTTTGAGGGGACAGAAATGTGAAAAGTTAAAAATGTGTCCCCACATTTTTAAATTGGCTTTTGACCTGATTTTGGAGACTTGAATTACTGCTGATTTTGAAAGGAATAATTTAGAGCGCTGGCTGATTTCTTTTCAATGCTTCCCGTTCTAACTATACACTGTATTTGCTGTCAATTTCATTCAGTCACATAAAAAAAAAGTAGATTTTCTTTGTATCCGATTTCACTAAGTAAATCACACGGGAAGTTAGAAACTTATTAATGCCTATTGATGTGTTGCCATTTGATTATGGAAATACAAGCTGAGCTTTCTGAACCAGCCGAGGTTTCTTAGTTGCCTTAAAATATACCTCACATTGACCACGTTACAGTAAGCTAATCTTCCAGGTACGAAGACATGGATCATTTTGATGAACTCTATAGCCAAAAGAAGAGGATGTAATGTTTTGGAAAAGCTTAATGATAGATAGCCCCCTTAGCTACTTCTGCTACTAGCCATCTAGAAACAGCTGAAAATCCAACACAATGGCCAGATTGTGAACCTTAACAACAACACTTTGCTAAACTTCTTCATTTGAAGGAGCTGATATCATCAGCATCAGCCTGGTTCTCCCAGCTATCAATGTAATATTGTATTGATGTTATGAGGCCACTTTCGTCTCATCCAAGCCATATTTCTGGCAAGACACTCAGTAAGCCAGTCAACCTCATTGGCCAGGTGCAATGGAAATGTAAAACCAAATATCACCTTCATATTGGAGTTCCCACAGTCCATAGTCTGTTGTTATCTCTCCCGGATGCCTTACAGAAGGGATGAGAGCACTGATATTTGAGAGTGCAGTGGGGGTAGAGGAACAATTATTTTGCACCGTGTTTTAGGTCCTCTCAACAAAAAAAGAAACAATTCTGTCCATCCCTACTAGTGACCACAAGCAGCAGTAGCTTGAGGTCAACAACATGTAAGCAGCTGTAAGACCTAATGGCCCTGGTTATTGTCTGCAGAGGGGACTGTGCTAATTGCGCAAGCTAGCTATCATATCCAAAGGACCCTAGCTGGAGTGCAGTGCACTCTGACCTCTCCCTCTCCCCATATTATCCCGCTGTTATATCGTCCATCCTTACCTCATGCTAGGGGTCTGGGAGGAGAAAGGTCTAGTAGCCAACTCTGATGAGCCTATGCCCACTGTGGATTCCCCTAAACTGGAAGAATCCCCAGAAAGGGACTTTTTAGCAGTTTGTTCTTCCTTTGTACCATCTGAACAGTACAAAGGGAGTAGAACAGGGAAGAGAATATGTTTTTACTGATTTGATTTTTTTAAATAAAAAATAACACTACTCTCCAAATGGTGCTATATCAAGATGTAGCCAATCACCATCCCAATATGTTTACTCTGTGTTGTAATGCTTTCTCCTAAGTTGTTTGTCTATTTTTTGGCGTATGTTTAAGATTACTGTGCCACCCTCCTTTATGTTTGCACACAACTTGGGCCCTACAATTAATAAACAATAATACATTATACCATCTCCTTTCCATTCTTTGGCTTAAAATGAGATAACCAGGGTGAAGGATATCTGAAGATTCCAGACACTGGCAGAGATGTTTCACCTGCACTCTCTCTATGACAGGGGTAGACAACTTATGACATGCGTGCCAAAGGCAGCATGTGAGCCGATTTTCAGTGGCATTCACACTGCCTGGGTCCTGGCCACCGGTCCAGAGGGCGCTGCATTTTAATTTATTTTTAAATGAAGCTTCTTAAACATGTTAAAAACCTTATTTACTTTACATACAACAATAGTTTAGTTATATATTATAGACTTATAGAAAGAGACCTTCTAAAAATGTTAAAATGTATTACTGGCACACGAAACCTTAAATGAGAGTAAATAAATGAAGACTCGGCACACCACTTCTGAAAGGTTGCCGACCCCTGCTCTATAACCTCCGCCCACTAAGTCTTCAGATATCAGTATCAAGAGATGAGTTCTTGAGCAAGAGTCTAACAAAGTCTTCTCTGTAAGGAGGCACTTGGCCTTACCAAAAGGCAGGATTTAATTGATACACTGTCTCTCTGTTACATTGCATCAACCAGCAGGGTCTAATTTGCAACTACTATGTGACAAATAATCTAGACCCAACAGCTAATCCTAAAGTACATTATTTTTTAGAAATGTACATGATACCAAAAGTTTACATTTTTTTTTTAGCTATTGTGCACAGTTCTGTCTTGAATACTATCATTTTACTTTTGATCCACAGCTGCTCATTGATAATTCATTAGTTAATGTTATTAAAATTTAGTAAAATACTGGTAAAGGAAAAAGCAACAGAGGGTCAGTCTTGCATCTGAAGAAGTGAGGTTCTTACCCACGAAAGCTTATGCTCCCAGTACTTCTGTTAGTCTCAAAGGTGCCACAGGACCCTCTGTTGCTTTTTACAGATTCAGACTAACACGGCTACCCCTCTGATACTTGGTAAAGGAAAGACCACTAAGTATTTATTTTGAAGAAAACAGAATGAAACACACTAAGTTAATGAATGCTAAAGCAAAGAATCATGTTATGCCAAAAGTACAGAAAAACAACACAATATCTATATTTGATCTGTGTCACAAAAGGCGCAGGGAGAAAATTTACCAAGACCCTAAGGGCCTGAATCTGAAGTCATTAACACCAAGGGAAATCAGAAGCAACCCCATAGAAATCAGTGGTGTTACACCACAGTATAACCAGTGTAAGCAAGATCAGATTCAGACTCTGACTCTGTGTACCTGTTAAGAAAAGCAAGGGCAGCATACCAATCATGGCAAGTTGTCCCTGAGCCACACAGACATCCTCCAAAGCTCACAGTAAGGTGTGCACATCTACAAAAGGACAGATTTCAGTTCCACATTAACAATCACCACCCCAAGACACCACAGTTATCAAAGTGCCAGCATTTTCTTTTGAATCTGAAGTTAGCATCAATTCCCTTTCAGAGAAATAATACAAGCGGTCTCAGTTGTGTGATAATGATAAGCATATTAAAAATATTTGCAGTACCCTTCTTGCCCTCAGTGACCTTGTCAGCAAGTGTGCTTGACTCAATGAATATACTAAAATTTTATTAAGGTTCAGAATATTTCACTCCAATGTTTCCATGGTTGAGATGATTTTTCTATTAAGTGATTTCTATAATAATTTACTAGCATTTTGGGCCAAACAAATACATTGATTTCTCAAGCAGCTGCACAATTCCTGGACACTTAACAGCTCAGAGATTTTGCATTTCATCCATGCTGTGTTACATTGTCAACATCCCGCTTAATTCAGGGGTGGTCCAAGGAACCTGATGTCACATTTATTGGTATTTGTTTTAACCCCTCACAATTGGAAACTGGTGTATCACAAGTGGTATATTGGCTCAAAAGAGTTAGAAGTGGCGTTTTGGCAATTTTTTTTTTAATGTGTTGGCTGAGAACCTTGGATAGGTACATTTAAAAAAATTCATGAATACACATAAATGTGATTAAAAAACTAATAATAATAATACATATACTTCCCAAATTCTAGACAGTGTTGTTTTAAAATAAATCCTAGATATTGTCACGAATCAATAGAATACATTTGGAGAAATTTTGCATGTTGTCAGCCCAGAGGTTCATGTAAACTTTGGAGTGAATTATTTGGCCACTGAAACACCTGGTTTCAAGTTTAGTGCAAATGTTTTGAACAGTATCACTTAAAAATAGCAAACCACAAAAACTCACAAGTAATATGCAGAATGTAAGAGACAAAAGCAAGAGTATAAGCAGCACAGTAAATCAAATCCAGCTGTAACAATAAATCAAAACTGCCAAAAAATTACTAATAGTGGATTCAGTTAAAACCGAAATAATCTAAATATAGCGAACAATTTAAACCTCAATCTCAAAAGGAAAAACCCCACAACAAAGCCCACCTTTGATGCTAATAGATATGTTAAACCTTAAAAAGGAGGGCTGTCAAATATTGCAAAAGCAATTTTTCATCCCTAAAATATTCTGAAAGCAAGAGATTCAATCAGTTAATCAGCAAAATATATTAGCTAGATCAATGTGGTGGATTGTTTTAAAAAGAAACTATAGCTATAATGAATAATCCAGTGTGTAAAGCTATCCAATGTGATACACAGAAGGTCAGCAATTTTTGCAGACCTTATTGTCTCCATACCCACTGGCTAGCATATACTAAAGCATAGAATACGGTCAATAAAAGCCTTCCAAGCCCCCCCCCCCATTTTTTTTTTTTTTTTATGGTGTAGTCCTTGTGCATACCATGTTTGGAAATGTCTTTATTATGGATGCCTGGACCTGACAACAAACCTACCTTCCAGGGCATCTTCTTGGAAAAGATGGTGGAAAACAAGTTAGTTAATTTTTAAAAAATCGCTCAATTTACTGACTAACAAAAGGACATTACAGTAGTGAACTACTGCAGGTAACTTGTGCTAAAAGAATCATTTTTTAAAAATCAAAAAACAATTTTTGAACCCAGCCAGCAATATTCTACCTAACTGTGACCACTGTGTAAACTTGACTAAATTTTATGAAGATGACACATCTTGTGTTTTGACATTTTTGCCTTGATTTATTGACATGTTTTAAATTATTCTGTTTTATGACCATTCTTAATAGAACAGAAATCTGTTACTAAAGGTCTTTATTAACGGACTGCCTCAGGTGTTGAGCAGAGATTCATGACTTAACAGCTTCTCCAAACAGACAGGCATATAGCTTGTTAATAGGCTTTTCAACCCATTGGCATCTGTGAGATATAAGTGGATTATGGAGGTTTGTTTATCTGGCTATCTTTTTACACAACTTTCTGAATAATTTTCATACATGTCCCCACTTCCTTAAACTAGTTAATGAAATGTAGTAAATATCTTTTATTGATTAAATGTCCATTTAGGAAACACACAGTCATTTCCCCTCCAATTCCATATTATAGTTTTGCCTCTGATTTTATAAAGTGAGCTGAGATATATTAAAAATGAAGAAACTCATTTAAGATACACCAGGATAATTTTTTTTTCTGGTAATGGTTTTCCTTTGTGTCATGTTTTTATTTTTTTGTATAATGGGAAACACATGGATTTATCACTGCTGAAAATTAACGCTGCAAGAGACAAATCAGTTTTTACCTTCTTTAAAGAGATATTTTTATAGACAAATTAAGATCTGGCAGTTTTAATAGGCCTGTCCTGCAATCCTTCAGAGTGTGAATTGGATCCTGCACCACTGAAGGCAATAGGAGTTTTGCAGGAGCAGGCCCCAGTAAAGATAGAAGGGTTGCAGGATCAGACTCTAATTTTTTCCTTATGCAAAGCTAAGACAAACACCACAGCTTTTAAGTGGTAGAAATGTGTTCATTTATAATGAAGGATAGTTAAAAACCAAGTAATACTTTCCACATTTTCTGTTACTGGAAATGTAAAAACATGGTAACTCTCATGAATCTAATGAAAAGCTAAACTGTACTGTGAAAAGTTATTAAACTATCAAATATTTATACATTTAAGACTTTATCTACTTGACATTCCATGAACAATTTTAGCGTGGCTTTTTATTAATATTTTTATGCCATGACAATACTCGTGATCTAATTGAAATATTCAACATAAATAAAAATGTCATTTATATCAGATGGTCAATGTCAGCCTTTCCTGAACCACCACAGCACAGAAGCTATACCTGCAAATGTGGGTAAGCGCAAGTTGCCGTCTAGAATCTGAAATGGGGTTGCAGTGTCCTTGGGCACGGCAGTATCAGAGATGCCTGATAAAAATGCTATCTGTACTAGAGTTGAAAACAAGACAAAGCATTTGTTGTGGCACAATATCTGGGAAGATGCATGTGCAGCATGACGCAGTGTTGCAGCTTCTGCAGTGATAGTGGTGCAAGGGAATGGAAATGCCAAATAAGCTGGACAAAACCAAATAATAAAATAAAAAAACCTCTTTGTACAAAGTCAGGCATAATCCACATTAACCAAAGAGAGTTGAGTTGGAACACACAGTCAAGGAAATTTGGTTAATAGAGTGTACCTGCCTTAGAGAAAGACATTTCCTCACAATTTGCACTAATGCTGTTCATACCTGGCTTGTTGCAAGGTATAATAGAGTGTGTACACTTGTTGACACCTGCTTAAAAACCAAAGCCATACAATTATTTCATTATTTGTGAAATGTTCACTGTGTGCAGTCAGTGGCCTCATGATGAAAAAGTTCCAACAATGAGGCCCTGTCAGATTTTTGGCAGAAACTCATCCAAATACATAAAAACAAGTTTAAACACTATCATTTATGCATAAGTCTTTCTTGGCATCTTTCCTCAGTTGCCACAATTTGCAGCCAGAAAACACTTATTTCTACTTTTCTTACTCTAGAAATAATCTAGCCATAAGTGGATCTAATTCTTCCCCAGAAGAGAAACAGCCTTGTCAGGGCTTGGTTGTGTGTATATTTGAGACATCAAGGTTTCCATTTACTGCACAGCTGCATTGACTCGAAAAGCTGGTGCCGAGCCAGAGTTCTGTACCCACTGAGAGCTGTCTGGAATGATAAACACACAGCTGCCTGTGGAAAGGGCCACAAGCATAATGGATGGCTGTGTCTCAACTAGACCTGGGATAGGCCTACACAAACCATTAATTCACTGCTTGTGTATTAAATATTGCAAAACATGTGCAAAATGGTGAGCCTCACAATGGCTAGAGAATGGGGGGAGGGAAAGTGAAGAGCTGTAAATACTTTCCAAAGGTATGTTCTAGTGCTGATTTATGACTGGTAAGCTGTCTTGCTGCAAATAGTTCATAAAGCCTATGACCTAAGTACTTGCCCACAGGGCCACAATAACATTTATGTAGCATAAATTAATGTGTTTCAGCCGCTAATTCAATTTGGCTAGCTAATTCTTCTGGTTTTGGCAGAGCCTGACCTCTGCAACGAAGTACAGTGCTTGCAGCGATGACTCACAATTCTGGCTGTGTTTTGTTTTAGAGTCACACACCACTACGAACAAAGAGTGCTATTAGTCAAAGAGCCATAAAAATATATCTCCAGAATACGTTTGGATCAGTGCTAACTGAAACTTCCTTTTTATAGGAGCCTGATCAAAACCAGCTGTGGAAGTCAAGCAGGAACAGATTTATATATTACATTAGAAATCTGACAAATTCAGAGACAAGCAGCTGAAGTATTGGGCAGTACAATCCGAATAAACACCTCTAATCGGACAAGGACACACACACACACACACACACACTAGTTTGAGACTTCCCCAGAGAAAAACCCTCCACTCCACAAGCAGTTTTCTTTTCTGCTTTGTCTGTGCAACAGTACGAATGAAGAGAGATTTTAGGAATATCTGTAATGATGTTGTACCCAGAAAGTGCATAATAGAGGCAAATCTTCAAAGACAATACCCAGTTCTACATTTCCTTTCTATCAAACGTATTCAGCACCATCTCCAACCTTTCTCCGCATCTAGTCAAAAGAACATCTGTATCAAGAACAGCTGGCTAAACATGAATTCAGTGATCCTAGTAGAAAGAGTAAAGTGCTTAGAAGAAGTCACCTCAGCCATAACATCCTCTGCTATGAAGTACACCTGCTCTTAGATAGTTACATCTTTCTGGACTCTTTAATACTATTGGATGACCAGATACACATGGTGTTGACAAAATAATTCTCTTCTCAGATGTGGAGACAGTGATCCACACATTCATAATCTTTGGAGTTGATTACTGAATTATATCTATGAGTGAATCTATACACTCTGAAAAACTCCAGTTGGTCCAAAACACAGAAGTCTGCCTGTTTAGCAACACAGATGACTGAACACATCATGTGAGTGCTCCTCTCCCTATGAGTTGGCTCCCCATTAAAAACAAAGTCCAGTTTAAGACTCTTATCATGACATTCAAAGCCATCCATCGGATGGGTCCTTGCTCTCTTAAATATTGCCTCTTTCTCTGTGTCCGTAACTCCCCAAAACAGCTATGTTCCATTGGAGCAATGAAACTTTCAACCAATGTCAAAAGCTCACGAGTGCCAGAGACAGAATATATGGACTGGACCTAGGCTATGGAGCTTACTCCTGCAAGAGAAAAACATAACCCATGAACTAGCCTAATTTAATAAATAAATGCAAAATTAATTTCTCCAAGTTAGCTTTAGCTCAATAAGCTCTTAACACAGCAGCTCACTCTTACATGCAAATACGAACAAACATTTAACCTATAAAACTAATCAAGCCATCCTTCCTACAGGCTGGGAGAGAAGGAAGAAAGAGAGCTAGAGAGAAATATTTCATGCAATATGCAGAGTTTATAATAGTTATTCCTGAAAAGATTTGGATTTTATCAGTATGATCAAAGAGAAGAAGCTATATACTATGTTCACAGATACTTTATGATGATTAGTTTTGTTTACCCATTTTGGCCAAATGCATGGACACATCTATTTGTATATGCAAAACTCCATGGCTAAACTTATTCTGGTTATACTCGTGGGGTACAGGGAAGGATCTTGAGGGTATAGCATGCCCCCATTATTGAGGTCACTTTGCCACTCTCTGCCAAAGAGCTTTAAATTTTTAGGGTGTTATTTGGATGCTCAACAGCCTCTGTAATCCTAGGCAGCACTGTTTGCCAAGAACATCTTTTCTCATCTGCTTCTGCTTAGGCAACTGGGGCTTTTTTTCAAACCTGGATCTCACCACAGTAATCCATGCTTTTGTGACTTCTAAATTTGCTTATTGCAATGGCCTCTAAATGAATATACACTTGAGGACAACTTGAAAGTTATAGGTGGGGCAGAATGTTGTTGTTCACTTGGTAAGTGGTGTTAGTTGATTGGAATACATTGTTCAAACTCTTCAACAAGTGCTCTGGCATCTTATTTGCTTCTACGGTGCAACTACAGCTATTGCTAAGTTTATTCTGTTCTACCTTATGGGAAAGATTCTGATCCCCTTACTCACACCAAGTAGCATCTTTCTCTATGAAAAATCCCATTGAAATCAATGGGACTATTCATGGAGTAAAGGACAATACAACCTGGGCAAGAGGACCAGAATCTGGCCCTATGTGTTTTGTGTCCTGACTCTTGGCCAGTGATCTGCCATAATAGTTGAGGTCAGCAGGGACACTCAATCTAACAGTCCTTAGATTTTATATGCCAGGGTCAGGTGGATTAGCAATCTCAGGAATGGGGATCCTTGAGTCTGAAATTTGTACCTCCAGATAATCAGATAGGGCCAGAATTCACAGGCCTTTAGACTACAGTCCGAGGACCATCTGTTTTCTCAGGCAATTTCCTGAGTAAGGCGGGGTGTTTGTGTGTGTGCAAACAGGTGGGTGGGATTAGTTTTTTGTTTCTTTTTTTTAAAACCGATGACACAGGTGAATGTACATGTATTTGAATGTTTTATTATATTATCACCCTTACCTTTATTTAGGGAATATTTTTTTTAAATAAAATAATTATTTGAATATGCCAATAGGAATTTCTACAAACAAGCCTGGTAATTGCATGATTTGCACATGTAATTGTGGCACCATTATGAAGGCTACAAATTTCACCATATTCATATATACTTCCATATGAATGAATATATACTTCAGTAATTTGGTTGCAAGGTTTCATGGCTATACTGACCATATTTCTAACAAGAAGCAAAGCACGTAATGAACGAAACAGTCATTGTAATGGATGCAAGTAAGTTGTATTCTACACCCCTTAAATATATGGATTTTAATACACATGACTGGAGTGTCTTGAATTTTTAAAAGCAGTTTTTTCCTTAAAACACCTTTAAGAAGTGTATAAATTAAGATGGCTGGTGGGGCCTTTAAAAATCTTTAGACATCAATTTAATGTTGTGTCAAGCTTGAAAGGGAAGAATGTCAGATTGGTTTGATAAGAAAGATATTGGAAGTGCATTTATAGAGAGATATAGAATAGACTTTTATGTCATGGGAGGCAGAGGAAACTTACATGCAGAGTGTATATTACATTGATTATATGATATAGTGCACTGATACTCCACTCATATAAAATATACATACATTGAAGAGGAGGATATTGGGCACTTCATGTGCTCAGTTATTACCCTAATTCCAGTCTAGAACTATTCTGTCCTAATGCTTTTTCTAGTTTCACTACTGTAACATACTAATAGCCCTAATCTCCACAATGAAAACACAAAGGGAAGAGTTAAAATGCAGTCCTTAAAGGTATAGTGAAACAACTGGAAGAAAACCCATTCTAAGGGGTCACAACATCCCACATGGTACAGAGAGCTGTGGATCCCGAGAATAACAGATTTTAAAGAGGCCCCTTTTTTTTACTCAAAAAGCAAGAGGACTGCCAAACTGAAGACAAAAATTGCTAAAATATCGGACGCAAAAATCTTTGCTAAAATAGAATGAAGAGTGGGCATCTATTGCCTTTTATGTCAACAGAGTGTTATAATTAAACAAACAAGAAAGGTCAAAATGTATAGCTCAGGTTTAAGTGCCAACATTAATTCTGCTCGACCCAAACCTGGGGACTGGCAGACAAAGTGAATTTCAAAGCTAAGGACATCTCACTGAGAATGCCCTGCCACCAGTTCTCTCCCATTTAAACCTTCTCCCCAGCCAGCAGAGATGCTTGGACACAGAGGGCATTGTATGCTGCATTGTGCCTTTCAGAGCTATTCCCACAACATCAGCCTGTGCCTTTATTGCACAATTTGGCCTTACATAGATTATCTTTGAATTAATAATACCTGGCATCAAAGCACTATTAGTAATTCTGCAGACTGAACACGGAGGGGCAACTTGATTCTAGTGTTACCCTTTGGTATTTCATTGAGACATACTTGTATGGGGGTATGGGCACCCCACCAAACCACTCTGATACCAGTACCCAGCACTAGTATTGTGGCAGGTGTGTTCAAACACATGCAGTCACTGTTCCCTTCGAAGGCTCTTCACTGGTCTCACAGCGAGTACTGTGAAGACAGACGCATCCTTTTTCACTTTTCCAACTATTCCTGGATCATGGGAATATTTCCTCCATTACATTTTCCCTCAATAGCAGCTAGCAGATTTCCTGAGTGAACAAATGTACATGAAAGCATCATTCAGATGTTCTGTAGTAGTTTGCTAGATTATATGTTAAATGTGCCTGAAGGTGAGACCAATGCTTATTTTATTTTTTTATTTTAAAGGCTTGAAAAACAGCTCAACCAGGCTGACAAGGGCTGAGGATGAATGACTGTTGCATTTTAAACCTGTCAGTAAAATTGCATTTGAAGTACTACCTCTCACAGAGCATACAAGCGCCTGGCTTTTTTGATAACACTGCAATTTTGCCTGTTAGCTCCCCCCACCTGCTTCACTGAAAGCATATCTAAAGGTAGATTCACAAAGGTTGATGGCACTTGAAAGCAAATCTGCCAGGATGAAGAGCCAGGCTGGACAAACAAGCCATGACCAAGACATCATAAGTCAACCATGTCAAATAAACAAGTGGAACTACCAGTATAGACTGTGTCACGGCAGTGCAGCCGCAGCAGAATGTCACACTTTTTTTCCCCTCTCTCTTCTTATGTTTGGATGAGGAAAAGATAGAGTAGGGAAATTTAGGAAACATTTGGCAGACAAACAGCCCCAGGAGACTCTTTAACTGCAAGCAGCAGCAGCTCTCTTTCCTTTGTGTCCTACACTGCATATTTCATCTCCTCCTCCACCCCCCGCCATCCAACCAGACAGTCTGGTATAATGCTGAAGAAATCATTACTTTAATACTAATAGTCGGGAAAATGGATGTTTAGTAACAGAAAAGCCACTCAAGCTAGGATGGTAGAAGCTTACAGATATTCCCCCTCATGCTATGCTCAGCAAACTCACTACTCTCATGTGGTGCAGAAAGCTATGGTCCCCATCCTGAGAACAACAGATTTTTAAAGGGGCCCCTTTTCTACTCAGACATAAACATTCCTCTATTCTTTCTTTATGTAAATCCTGCAGCCCTATCTCTACTCCCACATTATTCTTTCCTATCACTGAAAGCCAGGCCATGATCTTACCATTAATCAGATTCTAGGAAGGCAATATAGCCATGACCAGTAAGGATTGTCATAGGGTTATACTGGGCCCATAGATAAACGTGTGCATTTGGAAGTATGGTCTAATGGTTTGCCCACTAGGTTAACACCTCTCAGTTATGCTCCTGGCTCTGCTGCTGACTTCATGTGGATCCCTAGGCAAGTCACTTACTCTGAAGCAACGTTGGGTAAATAAATTCATAATGAATAATTTGACAAATTTCACCTCTATTTCTGGTAGAAATCTTGGTGAGCAGATCATGATTTTCTTGAATTTATTTGTTCAAAATTATTTGCCTAATTTTTGCAAATAACTTTCAGTCTATAGATTGTTCAGGAGCAGTGCACTGTAAGGATTCAAAATTCAGTTTGCATGGGCTGCTGTTACTAGGGTTAAAATTTTCTAAAGTGCCTACGTGAATTAGAAGACTAAGGGTTTGTCTACCCAGGGACATACAAGAAAGTTAGTCAGAATGAACTAAAGGTGTGAATTTAAAGTGGATTAGTTAAAATTCATAAAATACCTGTGTGGATGCTTTTATTCAAAATTCAAGTGGCCTTAATTCAGTTTAGTTTAATTCACTTCCAATTCATCAACTAGTGCAAGTAAATGCACATGAGATAGGAATCGCACCATAGCTCATAGTGTAGACATAGCCACAGAGGTGAAATGACTTGCCCAAGGCCTCCTAAGTCCTAGTCCAATGCTCTATGATCCCTGAAGGGATGAGCAAAAACTCTTAGGAGGTGGTTTTCTGTCCAGATTCTACATATACAAATACAACATTCACTTTCTGCAAATATTTTCCAATATTTCCTTAATATTCGCTGTTTCTGCAAATATTCATGCCCATATAGCCTCATTCACCAAAATAACCCAGGAAAGCCAACACAATAGGGGATGCAACACATACTCAAAGGGAAATCATTAAAAATGTGAATGAACATTCATAGTATTCTTTGCATTATTTGGCCAGCTCTAATCAGAAGCTTAGGGCCCTACACAAAAATGCGTCACAGCTGCACACCAAGTTTATATGCACAACTAATGCAAATGTGCTTTCAAAGGGCTAGTTAGAAGCTTAACTGGCCCTTTGAGTGTACAAATAACTTCTTGGTGGGTATAATCATATTAACTCTGCATAAACATTAAGCCAAAAATTGCACGCTGCCCTGGCCTTAATCTTTCTAAAACTCAGTTTAACCATTTCTAAAATGGGCATAAAATTTATCAAGCTAACGTTACAATCTGTTGGAGTTTCCTTTAAAATCTAAGAATGTAATATTGAATGCCATTGCTTCCTGACTGCTCTTCACACCTCTCGTTATATGTAGGTAAAGATGGTGAAGTTTGTGGTGTAGTTCTTTGTAGCAGTGAGCTGAATCAAGATGGAAAGCCCTGAATTAGCAATGGTTAATAATACACTAATTAAAATTAGAAAGCAAAACAATTTTTTCAGCAACAGTAATAAAGAAGTTACTTTATTGTTAGATGTGTATAATATAAAAAGAAATTTCATTTTTAAAATGATTTTTTTTAGGTTTAGAACAAAAATCTGTTAAGATAAACATGCCTTACTCCGAGACTTCCTCATTATCAAAATCAGGCAAAGTTCATTCTTTCTGTTCAAAAAAGTTTCTTTTGGGAGCAAGATTGTTACTATTTTGGTGACATAATTTATGACTCAGAAATTCCTTTCCTACTCTGTTTCCCAAATTTGTTTGAAGCTTAGACATCTCCAGACAGATGAAGTCATTGGCATCTATTAAAAAAAAGGGGGGGGGAGAATCCTTTGAAATATAATCAATAGTTTCTGCATGATTCAACAAGGGAGAGTCTACAGAGCATACACAATTCCTCTGCAAAAAAGGAATGTTATTAACATGGGTCAATTAACATGGCTCAGGTCAAAATAGCAGTGAAGACAAACCAACTTAGCTTTTATCTCAGGTTGAAGCCTATAAAGGAGCCTGGGATTGAAGTCAAGCTGCTAACCCAAGTTAAAAGCCAAGTCACTGTGTCTTCATTGCTATTTTACCCTGAGTTAGCTAATACTGGTCAGCTAATCTGAGCTTTCTTCTGCAGTGTAGACCTATGTAGAGACTACACTGGGAGCAGGGCTGGGCCCCTAACAAGCACAAAGAAACTTATAATAAAAGGCCAAATTCAGTGCTGACATGAATATGAAGTCAGTGCAGAAATTGGCCTATTGCGTTTAAATAACTACATCATCACACTGACAAGGAAGACTTCACAAATATCTTTTCTAAGCAATCAGCTGAGCTTCTTTAGAACTTTATGCTGCTGGCCGTATGCACTATACAGAAGGATGCCAAGTTAACCTTTCCTCACACAGGCTCCTGGGGAGAAAGGCTGGCTCTACTGAAGTCAATGGCAAAACCCCCTTTCACTTCAATAGGGCCAGCATTGAATTTCTGATATTTCTTTTCCGGTTTCAGCCTCCTCTCTTTATTTGCCAAAAATCAGCTACTGCTCAGCTTCCAACCACTATTTCTAGATCAGCACACTTATTTTCATCCCATGCTATGAATCCTGACCTGCCTCATCACTGGGAGATTACTTTAGTCTTTCTTTCTTTCCAATTTCAGCTTCCGCACCTGCTCTCCTGCTCAGTCTAAGAGTACATATTGGTCAATTTTTCTTCTGATATATACTTGAAACTCCTGTGATACAATAGAGTGTTGGTTGCCGAGGACATCATTTTCAAAGTGGCCTCTGAAACTGCATCTCCAAGATTTATGCCCACCCTTATTTGTATACATAAAACCTATATTAATGATTGCAAGCAATTATTTGCCAACACAAATTGGGAAACTGCACATCTAGATACCCACTTCAACACACAATTACCTAATCTGTGGGGCAAACAGGTGTCTTCCACTGGCAAAGTTTTAGGTCACTTGAAAATTTGTTTAAAGCCATTTTCTGATCAGAGCAGAAGTTTGTCCTAGTGGATTCAGCACTGTGCTGAAAGCGAGGCATTCATGAGCCTCAGGTCTATGAACTCACCACGTGACCTTTCCCTAATCATTAAACCTCTCTGCATCGCCATTTCCCCTTTGGTAAAAATGTGGTTAATGGGTCTGATTCTGGTGGTTTTCACACCAGTTTTACACAGCTGTTTTTCTGCTTACTTTAATGGCACTGCTCCTTATTTGCCCCATGCTCTGTGCCATCTGAATTGGGCCCATAACACTTACTTAACCTACCTGATGGGGTAAATGTGATAATGTTTGTATAGATCTTTGAGAATGGAAGAGCTATATGTGCTAAGTATTACTACTCTTTATTTTTATTATTATTATTAATTGGATGTTTGCCTCTTTTTGATTATTCTACACTCATCTTTAAATACCTTACAAAATGTATATGCCCTCTTCAGCCTTATAACTACCTCATTTACAGAATAGGTATCATCATAACGCTCTCAAAGTGCCTATTACTGGACAACTAAAATATGCTCTGTCATACCTTAATGCTATGGTAACATTAATGGGAGACATGTGCAAGAATCAGTGCAGGAGAGACCCTCTGGGATATTTTCAATTCATATACTATGCTGAGTGAAATCAGGGAGGGGGATTCTCCATACAATTCTTTTTTCCCCAAAGTATCCAGCAGTTCTAGTTATTCCACCCTATTTTTGGTGGAAAGGAGAACAGTGAGCCAAAAGTAATGCTTTAAAAATGTGCAAATATCTTATTAATTAGCTTAAAGCTATTATAATAGGACTGGTCATGTTGGTCTCATTAACAGAGTGACCTTTCTTTCTGCAAGCCAGCTAGAATTAGAAAGGCAACTGTGTGACATTGTAAGTGCAAGTGCATGCTTTCTGTAGATTTGATTTCTATTCTTCCTGCTTACCAGCCACATAGGAATAATATCTGTATGGAATAAAAACAAACTTGTTTATCATCTGTAGTCCTGACATGAATGTCATTAGGGCTAAATGCAGTAGCACAATAACAGAGATCTGCTCAAGAAATTATTTATGTTTAAGTGTTTGAACATTTATTTGAAGCCTTTATAACATTTTTCTCTTGTCATCTAAAGGGAAGGAGATGCGAGGTACTGTATACATCTCCTGTTGTATTTTTGCTGAATATAATGTTGGTAATTATCATCAGTGAGCTATCGCTTGGTGCATAACAATGTAATGCACCATTTCAAATGAGAGTTGCTCAAATCAAATGCACAATATAACAAGGCTGAATTCTGGCATTTAACCTGATACATAAACATATACACCTCTCATCATCAGCATCATCAGAGTATGGAAACATTTTTGTTGTACACAAAATGGACTTTTATTTTACATTTTAGAAATGGGATGAAGGGGCCTTCCAGAGTAGCAGAGAAACTGGACTTTTTCTGGGTGCTTGTAAATGGGGCAGTTGTCATGGTGTGATAGAAATGCAAATCTTTTGAAATCTGGGACAGGTCTAAAGTGAAGGTGATGAGTTCTGAAACAATATTAACAGTACCTGGATTTGGGTATATTTGTGTTTGCAGATATGAAAAAAAGTTCTTAAAAACTTCTCTAAAGTTCACAAACCTAGGCATGCTTTCAGATGAACCTTGGATGATTTTAAGATTTTGCATCAAAATTCTTCTTAATAGTTTTAAAGCAAAACAGGTAACCCTTGCTGTTGCTTTGAATTCATTGAAACTAGATAAATACTTTTTGGTGAAAAGTTTGAAAAACATTGCCTCTTTCTGTTCACAGATTTCCATGAGCAGCTTACAGTTCCCTTGAATTGACATTCCCTTACATTATTCACAGCATAATTACTAAAAAAAATAATTATTAGTTTGTAGATGACACATGAACTATTAATTGTATTTGATATTTAAATTCTGAGCTGTACTGATGATTTGTAATTGGACATACACTCTGCATAGAAGATTTATTTTCCCTGAGTGGATGAGTATAATTCTTAGAATCATGTTTGTGGTGTGCATTCTCACAATCACGGTTTCTTAAACATTGCTGTGAGTAAACTGGTTCACTAGAAGAGATGGTCCAGGCATTAGCTGAAGACTCAAAAGACCTGTATTAGAGTCCCTGCTCTGCCTCAGACCTCATGTGTGAGCTTGGGGAAGTCACTTAGCCTATCAGTGCCTCAGTACCCCATCTATAAAATGGGAATAATAGCACTTCCCTATCACACAGGCAGGGCTGGCTCCAGGCACCAGCCTGGCAAGCAGGTGCTTGGGGTGGCCGCTCCGGAGAGGGGCAGCACGTCCAGCTATTCGGCTGCAATTCAGCGGATGGTCCCTCACTCCCGTTCAGAGCGAAGGACCTCCCACTGAATTGCCGCCGCAGATCGCGATCGCGGCTTTTTTTTTTTTTTTTGGCTGCTTGGGGCGGCCAAAACCCTGGAGCCGGCCCTGCCCACAGGATGTTTTAAGGATAAATACATTAAAGATTGGATTAAGTGCTTTGAGATCTACTGATGAAAAGCATTATCTAAGAGCTAGTTATCATTCTTAAACACAAAGGAGCACAAACATATTCAAAGTGAATTCATATAAAAATTAAAAAGAACACAGTTGTGATAAACTTCCCAAATGTAACTCAGAAGTTGTGCTATAAACAAATCTATATGAAGCAAAGCCCAATGAAATATTTGGAAGAGCACCTATACACAAAAGTCACTTAATTTTGACAGCTCTATGTACAAGTGATAGACACAGTTCAAATGGTTCAAAGGTTTGCTTCAGATGTCAACCCAACTAGATGTTTTTTATTTGCTTGGTCTAGAAATCAGGCAAACACACCCTGAAGTTCAGGCTTTCTTGGAATTTTTCCTGGTTTCATCTAAAATAGTTTTCCTTGTAGTAATTTGATACCACCACTTTGTGAATCAGATTAAACCAGAAAACCAAGAAGCATGCAAACAAATTGTATAAAATCAGCTGAACAAGCTTAAAAGGCAATGAAGACAAATAAAATTTCAGCAGGGGAGTTCTTCTGATAGTTTTGTTATGTGATCAATAGGTAAATAGTGAGAAATAGAAGACAAAAAATTTATTGTAAGAAGGGGGGGAGGGGGAGAATGTGAAATTAGAATCAAGGAAGAAGACTGAGGTAGTGGAGTTTAATTTAGTGTTGCTGATCCTCCTCCTTAAAACACATGTTGGTTTTAGATATGCTTAATTAAAGACAAGTTATTGCAGTTCAAAAAGAGAATGAGGTTACAGCAGGTGAAAAGTGAGGCATGTGGCACTGGTGAAGAAACACAGTCAAAGTTTCTTTGTTCTAATACTAAATAAGAAATTTTATTAGAATAATGCTTCATTGTAAAACTTCTGCCTAGAAGCTTTCTCTGCTCCTCCTGTCTGGCTTTGACTACATGTAAGTGTTAAGGAAACTATACATATCCTCACTGAAACAACCGAAACAACAGTATGGAGGGAGTAAATTAGGACGTCAACTGCACATTTATTTAGGTAATATTTATTAGCAAAGGAGCTGAACTGCCAAATTTGGCTCTAGATCCAACTTCCTCAAAGGTCAGAATTTTGTTTAAGCCTGTGACGGGTTGGATCACAGAAACCCCCTTGGGAGCTGCCACCCGATGTGCCAAGACTACCCCTGCTCCTGTTTTCCCTGCCAGCTCAGGACTCCAGCACCCTGTCTTGCTGAGCCAGACACTCCAGTCTGCTGCAACACAGACCCAGGGTCTGAATCACTTGTCCCAAAGCTGCAAGTTTACCTGAAAACAGCTCACAGAAGTTTGCTTGTCTTTAGCACTCAGATGCCCAACTCCCAATGGGGTCTAAACCCAAATAAATCCATTTTACCCTGTATAAATCTTATGCAGAGTAAACTCATAAATTGTTCGCCCTCTATAACACTGATAGAGAGATATGCACAGTTGTTTGCTCCCCCAGGTATTAATACATACTCTGAGTAAATTACTAAATAAAATGTGATTTTTATTAAATACAGACAGTAGGATTAAGTGGTTCCAAGTAGTAACAGACAGAACAAAGTAAGTCACCAAACAAAATAAAATAAAATGCGCAAATCTATGCCTAATCAAACTGAATACAGATAATCTCACCCTCAGATATGCTTCGGTAAGTTTTTTCTCAGACTGGACACCTTCCAGGCCTGGGCACAATTCTTTCCCCTGGTACAGCTCTTGTTGCAGCTCAGGTGATAGCTAGGGGATTCTTCATGATGGCTCCTCTCCCCCTTGTTCTCTTCCACCCCTTTATATATCTTTTGCATAAGGCGGGAACCCTTTGTCCCTCTGGGTTTCCATCCCCCCTCACTGGAAAAGCACCAGGTTAAAGATGGATTCCAGTTCAGGTGACATGATCACATGTTACTGCAAGACTTCATTACTCACTTGCCAGCACACACATATACAGGAAGACTCACAGGTAAATACAGCTATCTGCAGACAATGGGAGTCATCAAGATTCCAAACCATCCTTAATGGCCCACACTTTACATAATTATAATAGGCCCTCAGAGTTATGTTTTATATTTCTAGTTTTAGATACAAGAGTGGTACATTTCTACAAATAGGATGATCACACTCAGTAGATTATGAGCTTTGTAATGATACATTACAAGAGACCTTTTGCATGAAGCATATCCCAGTTACGTTATATTCACTTATTACCATATTTTTATAAAACCATATAGACTGCACAACGTCACAAAGCCCATTTGAAAATTACCTGTCTGCCATCAAGTTCGGATTGCAAGAAGCTCTTCTCCAAAGCCTGGGGATATTTACAGCCGAGGTTTCTGTTTCAATTCATTTCTAATATGTATATAGAATACATTCTACACATACTGAAGTCTTAGTAACAGGAGATCTCACTCCACTATGTTATTAAATTGTTACTGAGAAGTGGATTGAGAGACAGACAAGTTCATTGTAAGAATTATCTGGTTTGTTGATTAGTGAAGTGAGAACGAGCAAGGGTCTATGGTATTTTTAATTGCCAAGAAATCATTAAACAAGAACCACTCTGCTATAGACGGTAATTTATAAAGCCCAAATTTATCAGTAATTTTAATCACCAGAGACCAGGACTTACTTTCTAAATATGGCTAAATACTGTTCTTTTTCTAAATCATTTTAAAAAAATACATACGAAATGTAACAATTGTATGTATTTTTTTCTCTACAAAACAGACATATGATGAGGTTTTGGTTGAATGAAGTAATGGTCTAAATGACCTCTTCTTGGACTAGATGACCTCTTGAGGTCCCTTCCAACCCCGATATTCTATTATCAGTTTTGCTAAGATTTGGGTCAGACAAATTGAACACCCTCAAGTTTTAATCTTACCATTTATTTTTATCCTCTTTCCCGGATATTTTGTATCTTAAGAGACCAATAAAAAACCTGGCAAATATCAGTGGCGAAGTAGACTCTTTTACATCTTGTAAATGAAAAGGCAAATCAAATGAATATTCATGAAACTGCATATTTCAGATATATCTTTGACTGTATACTGGCAATACAAACATGCTTTCAGATTGCTAAGAAAGCAGGACAGCATGGAAACATATCCCCCAAAGGAAACAGACCCAGAGAAACTCTACGAAAATGTGGAAGAGAAATAAAATAAGTACAGACTATGGAGATCCATACAAAGTTAGTAACATCATAGAGAGATCAGAGGCTTGATCATGCAGGTCTTACACAGACATGGATTTAAATGTGGGTTTTGCTTGGTTAAGACCTACAGTGTTGGACCCAGTACTTTTTCAGAAATTCTAAGAATCATGTCAATATTAGACAGCTGTATTACATACTATATAGGTCTACACCTGAAGACTATTCCAAAATTTCAGCTTGGACAGAATGCAGTACCATGCTTGCTTAGTAATGCATCTTTCAGGCAGCATATTTCAACTGTGCTCTATAATCTGCTCTGGGTTCCAATTTGTTTCCAGTTTCAGGTCAAGCTGTAAATTTTGAGGGTTTGGGACTTACGTGAAACAGTGCCTCTCACTTTATGTGGCACTATGACAGCAGTTTGAGATTGCAGATTCTCAGTTTACCTGGGAGAAAGCAAGGTTTTACACCTGATCCTGTACACATTCAAGATAATGGTGAAGCTTTTGTTGACTTTAATAGCGCAGGATCAAGTCTTATGTGAGGGGCCCTCAACTTTGGAACTTAATTCCTCCAGTGGTCAGAGTCTGATTCTGCTGACCTATAGGTTGCAAGGCCTTTCTGCTTTCAAACACTTGCAAGATGAAAGAGGGGAATAAAGTAAATTTGGGAATTATTAGCCCTGCTGGGTTGATTGGATAAGGAAGAATTTGCAACTTGATGCTGTTCATTTATTAATTTTGAGTTATTAGAAGTTTGAAAAAGTTGCTGGGACTGTAGGCTCTTTGACATATTGTAAGTGTTATAATATATCTAGATTGAAGATGAGGTGCATTTACTGTGGGATAGAACAGATAAAATATGTTACATTTTAAAAGAAACCATCAAAATAAATATTAAAGCTGCCCCAAATGCAATAAAAACTGAATATAAAATTGTACATAAAAGCATCACTTCTTAATGAGCTAGGAGATATCAACAAACATAACAGATTTTTTAAAAAATGCTTAAATTGGAATATTTTAATCCCAGATATATGGAGTATTACTGAAATGAAACTACACTCAAAACTGTGTGCAGGAAGTGCCTTACAGAATTAGAAAAAATACAATTATCAAAACAATGGGAAACTGAAATTGTTTCAGGCACATTGCAAATATCAAATTGCAACAAAAAGAAACAGTCATTAATGCCCTAACTGGCTGAGATCACCTTTGGATGAGATCAGTGTGCAGATTAAGTGTACAAATATTAGTTGCCAGCTTTTAAAATGTTCTCCCAGAATGTAGGAATGAAATAATAATAGTTTCTTGCTGTAATTTGCCATTGGAAAATATATAGGGCCAAATCCTGCCCTTACTCAGAGAAATTCTCTGATGCTGAGTGGAACCTGGCCTTAGTAGGACCAAGTAAAAGGGTTACCAACTTTCTAATTGCACAAAACCGAACACCTTTGACCCGCCCCCTTCCCCACCCTTTCTCTGAGGCTCCGCCCCACTCACTCCATCTCCCCTCCCTCAGCCGCTCGCTCTCACCCACTCTCACTCACTCGCTCATTTTCACTGGGTGGAGGCAGGGGGTTGGAGTGTGAGAGAGGGTGAGGGCATCATGTGCGAGCCCTTGGATGGGGTCAGGGATGAAGGGCTTGAGGTGCAGGAGAGGACTGGGGGTGGGGCTGAGGGTTACGGAGTGTGAGAGGAGGCTCTGGACTGAGGCAGGGGGTTGGGGTATGGGAGGAGGTACAGGTTCTCGGCTGGGGGAGTAGGCTCTGGGCTGGGGATGAAGGGTTAGGGTTGCAGGAGGAGGCTCCGGACTGGGGCCGAAGGGATCAGAATGTGGGAGGGGGCTCTGGGTTGAGCCTGAGGCAGGGGTACAGGTGCTGACTTTCCAGAGTGCTGGGGGGTGCTAGATTTCCAGCTCTTCCCCAGATCCCACCCCAAACTCCACCCCTTTCCCCCAAGGCCTCAGATTTAAAATTGATGGTTAATTTTTAATATCAATTTTTAACAACAAATGCACCTAAGTGGTTTACACTGGTCAAAATTTTCTAATGCAGGTGGCTAAACTTAGGAATCTATTAGGATATGGAGGTCTTAATAATTAATCCGGTAATAAACATGTGGGGGCCAAAATGGAATGATGCCAGCAAAGAATCTGGCCCAAATTATTATACATTTATGAAAATAAAAATTTATTATATATGCATTATAATATATTCATTATGTATACAGAATTGACACATTATTCAATTCCATCGTTTTCTACATCTGTGACATAAGGTGGGTCTCTCTTTAATATCCTGAGACCAACACAACTACAACACTGCACACATCTAAAAATAAAGAGATCAGTTGATCATCACTAGAATTTCTATTAAAGGTAAATGAGAATTGCCATATAATAGATTTGTTATATATCTAACAAAATATATATTTGTTATCTCTTTGAAACATCTTGCTATGTATCCATCTACATACTTGCACATGTTTACATTTATAAATTCCAAGGCCAAAAGGGACCATTGTGATCATCTAGTCTGACATCCTGCATAACACAGGCCATAGAATTTCCCCAAAATAATTCCCAGAGCATCTCTTTTAGAAAAAAAACATCCCATCTTGATTTAAAAATGGCCAGTGATGGAAAATCCACCATGACCTTCGATAAATTGTTCCAATCACTAATTACCCTCACTGTTAAAAAATTATGCCTTATTTCTAGTCTGCATTTGTCTAACAAACTTCCAGCCATTGAATTGGTTTACAAATATCTCTGATAGACTAAAAAGCCCACTATCAAACATTTAGTTCCCATATAGGTACTTAATGGCTTTAATCAAGTTACCCCCAAACCTTCTCACTATTAAGCTAAATAGATGGAATTCTGAGTCTATCACTATAAATGATATCACAAAGGATGATCATTGCATAAACCCAGTGAAGTCAATGAGTCTCTTCATGGGTACATAAGTCCATCTGGTTAAGGATCTGATTGCAACATCAGTGCCCACATTTGCATTTTATTTGTTTTTGCTTTTAACATCTTTTCCTCCTAATTTACATTATGAGAGGGAGTTAAGTAAATAAAAAAGTGTACTATATAACGATAAGTCAGATATGGTCAGAGCAATGAGCAACTACCCAAAAGATATTTTCTTATTTCGTAACTGAATGTCACAGTCATATCTAGAGGGACAAGGTAGGTGAAGTAATATCTTTTATTGGACCAATCCACCTTGTCTTTCTGTAGCCTTTTTAATTTGAACTGAATTTTGTAATTTTGTATTAAACTACCATGGCTTCAACTCCTGTTGCTACAGCTTCAAGTTCAACAGAGTGAAAATCACCTCTGGTGCTTTTCTCAAGTTTGGAGACTCTAGGAACACACAAAGTACAAGGAGAATGACCACAGACACAATCACAAGTACAAAAGCTTATCTGTACTACAAGTTTTATTAAAGCAATAAGTTACAATTACCTGTACATACAGAAAGTCTACAAAAACCCATGCAACTGTAATGTCAACAGACCCCAGTCGTTAGCAGGTTAGGTGACCAGACGTCCCGATTTTATTGGGACTGTCCCGATATTTCCTTGTTTGTCCCACGTCCCTTGGAGATGTAGCCCTTGGAAGGTGCCAGAATGATGGCCACTGATGAGGGGGAAGGTGATGGTGAGGAAAGAGATGATGGCTAACGTTTCAGGTTGTTCTACAAGGGATGTGAGAGTATATGGCTGTGCAATAGTATCTCTATCTACCTTACTGAGTTGAGGTGTTTGTGACTGTGCTAAATGTAGTAATAAACCATTTGTAAATATAGAAGAGTTCCTATAGCGTGAATGCTGCAACTGTGCACATCGGGCTTCCCAATTATATAATAATTTGAATAGTACTGGGCCTGATCTTGGGACAAGAACCTATCAACCCTCAAAGTGATAACTGGGGATTCTTAAGTAATCAAGATAATTAATATATAATCTATACATTGGGCTACAGTTTCAACCCTCTTTTCCTTATCTGTACTTCCATACCCAATGAATATTGGGGTGCCCCATTTGTCATAGGTTGTTTCTTAGTTCCTGTTAGTCTCATTAGCATCTATGTTCCACATATACCTTGCAGTCAGGACAGGACATTCCATGTTACTATCAGGTGTCTTGTGATCTTATTGCAGTTTATTGTAATCTAGTTTTCTGTAACATTACCTATTGGCACATCTTTTATAGTAATCTTGTGACCTTATTGGCATAGGGTTATTCCTAGGTCACCCACTCATGCCAAGCATTCTTAAGCCTATGGTCTACTCAGGCTAAGCTAAAATCTTACAGGCCTTCGCCTGTAGGCCTTGCATTCCAGCCATGCTTTACTTATATACCTAATACATACTCATCATTCCTAAATACTTGTCAATCTTATACTTCTATAATCCTACAATTTAAATCTATCTAGCATACATTGATTATATATGAAATATCAAATGAATTGACCATAACTCCACATAACACAATTATAAATGGACAATAAAATGAACAAATTGGCTATATTTCTAATATCCTAGGACCAAAACAGCTACAACAACACTGAATACAACATTCTGAGATCTAAGCAGATTTACAGTGACTACACTGCAAACTTGTGGAGAGAAGACACTATTCAAATTGAACAATGTACTCAGCAGGAAATTCACTTAATGATATGTAATGGACATTTCATTGTCAGTAAATGTAATTTTGTTCTTTTCAAAGCTTTACATATGCAGACAAATCTAAGGACATACGGGCGTGATTTGCAAATCTCACTTTCTAGCTTCTTTTTTTCCCCCTATTCAGGGAAACTCTGTATTGAATGTCTACACGTAGTACAGTTCATGGTGTATGACTTGTATCTATATTTGTTTATAGAGATAAGAAAGATGGGATGATTATTTACACAACATGCAGTGTATCTACATAGAGAACAATCTAGCAGTAGGTCAAAAAACTATGGAATGGTGCCTGAAAAGGAAAAGCGACCCTGATAAGAAGGAAGCCAACATACACTGGTATGCTTTTATGATAGAGCTTTTCTTACAGTAAAGTAAGAAATAGATGAAACCTGAGAAATAACATGTCTGGAAATATTGGCATGTCAGGTTTCATGCTGTCAGGGCAGTGACTCTGGATGTATATGTAACATGTGATGCTGCTACAAGAGGCTGGGAGAGGTAGAATTCAGGGTGCTGAGATGGTAACCTGGAGGAGACTGGGGAACCAGTCTTTGGAGACAATATATATGGAAAGTAAAACGTCCTTGACTTGAACCCTATGAATCCTTCTGGAGATTTTCAAAAGGTATAGATACAGGATTGATGAATATTCATTCATTGGGAATCTATTTCTCTAATACACAGAGATTATAGAGCAGGGGTAGGCAACCTATGGCACGTGTGCCGAAAGCGGCACGTGAGCTGATTTTCAGTGGCACTCACACTGCCTGGGTCCTGGCCACCGGTCCGGGGGGCTCTGCATCTTAATTTAATTTTAAATGAAGCTTCTTAAACATTTTAAAAACCTTATTTATTTTACATACAACAATAGTTTAGTTATTTATTATAGACTTATAGAAAGAGACCTTCTAAAAACATTAAAATGTATTACTGGCACGCGAAACCTTAAATTAGAGTGAATAAATGAAGACTCGGCACAGCACTTCTGAAAGGTTACCGACCCCTGTTATAGAGTAAGGAGGATAGGAACATGATCAATAAGATTAATTGGTTATTCAGTGAAACAAATCCACAGGAGCAGATTATTGCTCTTGTTTTGTTTTCTTTTTTTAAGAAAGAGATAAATTAAGAGTTAAGTTGGTAGGAGTCTTATAAGCACTGTGCAAGACTTGGGTCTTGAGTAAGTATTTAAAAGAAGGAAGATAGTGGGTTTGTGGACCAGCTCAGAATCAGGCATTTTATATGTAAGGTGTGGCATGTGAAAATGTTGTAGTAAAAGCAGGAAAATGGATATCAAGGCTGGCATCACTGAGAGAGCAGATTGGAGTGTACAGACAATGCAAAAAGAAAAGAAAGGGCAGCCTTGGTTAAGATTTAGTGGCTGATGTTAATCTGGAATGTGATGCCATAGAAAAAGGAAGGAATTCAGTAATGAGGGCGATTTGGGCAGATCAATAGCCAAGGAAGATTTTCTTGTTTTTTTGGGAGGCATACAGTATATTTTTGAAGGGGGGCTGATTTTCAGAAAGCCCTGAACACTTGCTATCTGAAAATTAAGGTCCTTTTAAGAGGTCACAAATGGACACACAAGACTCTAGCCACTTTTGAAAATCTTGGCCTAAACCTTTTACTGTTTTTTCTACGGTGATGACTTCAAAAGATTCATTATGCAATTTCAAGTTACTGAAGTAAGAATAAGAGCTTTAGATGTTTTATACATGCAGTTTTGCAAAATGGAATATAGCGTGACATATAGAATTATCTGATGAAGTTCAATTATACCCACTAGCACATCCCAGCAGACACGCTTACATTTTCTATTTTTCAACTCAGCACTGACTTCCTCATTTAAGGTTCTCTGAACTACATTACAGTCAGTCTTTATTATTTCTAACTAGAGCTGACAACTGTAGCACTAAAGATATCCAAAGACTTTAGTCACAGGGCTTTTTTGTGTGTGACGACAATTTTCAAGCAATCAAAAGTTTAACAGAACAGATACCTGAATTTGTGCAGTATATTGAAGATTATAGATGTTATTCAGTAAAGAGATACAATTCATATTTCCCCTTTTGCTATGAATTCTTTAATGTAAATTCTTTATAAGTTGCTCTAGCCAGTTCTCTCTCACACACATGCACACGATTGTACGAACACAGCTTTTCTTTTTCTTTTTTACTATGTTATTTTGTAAAATAACAAGCTGAGATGAGAAAACAGAATGAGATTTAGTTTCTGAAAACTGAAGGAGCAGACTAAGGGCCTGATACTGCTTCTACTGAATTCAGTGGGGGCAGGATTAGGCCCCAAAGTGTTTGCCTCTACTATGGAATTTTGAACATATAGGCACTTTGATTCTACATGATGCATGTGGATGGGATCCTGAGCCGGCATGGAACCTCATTGATTCCAGTGGGAAGTTGTGTTTGCACAGGGTCCACCCAGCAGGGCCGGCTCTAACTTTTTTGCCGCCCCAAGCAAAAAAAAAAAAGAGTGCCGCCCTCCATAGCGCCACCATAACACACCCCCTCAGCACCGCGCCGCCACCCCCCCCGCACCACCGAACCCCTCCAGCGCCGCGCCGCCAAATCCCCCCAGCTCCCTGCGGAGCACCGCGCTGCCAAACATGCCAGCCCCCCGTGGAGCGCTGCCAACCCCCCCTCTGAACCCCCCAGTCCCCCGCGGAGCACCGCGCCGCCGAACCCCCCCCAGCTCCCCGCGCCGCCAAACGCGTCAGCCCCCCACGGAGTGCCGCCGAACCCCCCTGCCGAACCCCCCAGTCCCTTGCGGAGCACCGTGGAGCACTGCC